>NW_027280944.1:0-153668 GCF_046629955.1 Centroberyx affinis
TTTACATCTTAAGGTTAGAAGTTGACTGATAGGCCAATGTTTCATATTTAAAAAGCTGTGGGATCGCAGCATGGAGCGAAGCCTGGAGAGAGCAAGTGATTATACTTGAATTTTACTTTCTTATTCTGTTTTATCTGACCATCTATCTTAGGGTACAAAATTCATTGACCTTGTAATATTAGAAATGGCCGTGCAGTGGGCAAACTTTGTCTAATCTTTCATGGACAATTTCTCAGTGTAATCTGAGCGTGGGGGGGGGGGGGGGGGGGGGGGGATTATGAATGGTAAAAACGGAGGAGATTAAAATTCTCCAAAACTAAAGAGAGAGAGAGAGAGATAGAGAGAAGAAAAAAAAAAGATGGATTACCACAAGTGGGAATTAACAGTGGCCAGTGAAATAAATCTGAGCGGGGGGAGTGTCGTCGCCGGTGTCGTGAAACAGTCAGAGGGAGAAAGGAGTAATCTGATTGCAATAGGACATTACTCTCTGCCCGTGTCCTGCAGGAAGAGCAGAAAGCGACTGTGTCCTCTCTTAAGTCCTCTTCCCATTAGGCCTTGCATCGTTTGGGAGATTAATAGAAGCTCACGCGCGAACACTGCCACATTTGTCAGCTGCCTCATCCGATAATATGGAGCTGCAGGCATGCCTTCCCCTACCTCCACTTTAAAAGACCTTAGAAGGTCAGTGTGGAGGAATGGAGAGGTGCAGCTGCAAAAAAAATAAAAATAAAATGGTTAATATTCTTAAAAGTTGAACACCAAGAGAAGCAGGACTTCATGTTATATAGGCAGTTATGAGAAGGAATATTACAGCGGCTATATCTCTAGGGATATGATAATAAATGCTCTTTGTCTGAGATTCTTTTTTATGTGTGTTTGTTACAAAGAAAGTTTTTACACCATATGGTTTCATATAATTTCAGTCATTTAAAAAAAAAATATATATGTCTTTAAAATAGAACATTCTGCTTTTGTTTTCAGTGATCAAACAAATCAATAATAAAACAACATTAGCAGGATAATCTGTTTGTTCATGAAAGAAATCACTGTACTGCATAGAATAGCAGCCGAACCCCATCTGTCTAGATCTCATCTGCTGCTTTATCTGTATTCATTAAGCATCGCACAGAGTTTGTTTGATCATGCTATTGTGCCTCAACACATGCTGAACTCTAGCATCCTTGGAGATGGAGACAACTAAACAGATGTCGAAAGAAGGAGAGACACAGAGAGCAGATGAAAGTCTAAAAAACCTCTCTAGGATTGCGCCACAACTCATGCTCGACTAGGCTAGGCGATCACTCATGCCAGTATTTATTTCCCTATGCGTGCGCTGTTGATCTTGGGTATCATAGTGGATGTGGTGCTGGCTAGTGGTGCTGGCAGCGCCTCGGGAAGAGGACGGCCATGTTTATCTGGTCACGCTTGCAAACGCACCGCTTGGCCACCGGCCCCCGGCCTTGTAGCGCTCCAAAAAGTGTCCGGTCCAATTTTGCTCCTTCCTCCGCTGACGCCGCCGCTCTAAAAACCAGAAAAAAAAGATGTTTGCTGAGATATTTAGGGACACCGGCGAGGCGGCACAAGGTTTGGGACGGGCTTCTTGTTTACCTCCCCCTGCCATGGCCGCAGGGACCCCGGCGCCGTCCGTGACGACGCAGGCGTGCGGCGGGGCCCCGGGAAACGCGGCGAGGCAGGAAGGAGAAATTTCCCATTAACTCAGGAAATTGGTACAAGCTGTGCCACCGCACAATCCAATCACCTTTCTTATTTTACCGACCGCTCAACCTGACACATGCTAGCGACTCATGGGTACTTTGTTTCTAGATCCACCATTAGCCCATCCGCAGGAGAACAGGTTTCAGACCGTTCCTTCCACCTCCTCCTCAAGTTTGACTGGAAGAGGCTGTTATGAGTTATGAGATAGAGGCAGTTGGATGCCTTTTTTTCTTTCTATCTATCTATCTATCTATCTATCTATCTATCTATCTATCTATCTATCTATCTATCATCTAAACAAACTGCATGCAGAATAATGTATTTATCGGGTCAATTACATATTTTATGTACACCTACAAGGTCAACTTTATTAACTCTCATTCTATTAATCACTTCTTATTTTCCAAGACAGAGCATATCATTATGAAGCGCCCACACACCTTGTTCTTGAGTTGTTTGATTGGCTTTGTGTCCAAATAATATAATAACAAGAAGACAAGTGCATGTATTTACAGTACTTGTCTAGTAATTAAAGTACATATTTCTTATTGTATTTTTAATTTCGTTGAGATCTTTGTTGCTCAGTGCTCACAGATCACCTGTCAATCAAACAGTGTGGGCGGGACTGTGACATCGTCTTCCTTGGATTTTCTGTTGATGAAGTTTGGCTTTCTGTAGGTGGCGCTCTTTGTCTGTTGTCTGCTAACTGACCAATTCTTCTTCTATTTATTCCAAATGAAATGGTGCTTCTTCCGGTAATGTAGAACGCATCACTTCCTGTGCGCCAGAGGAATTTTCCCATGAAAAACCAACCTACCAGACACTGGGTGTTTAGAACAGCAAATGTACAAGCTTTCATGAACCTGGTAGACACTGAATCACTACTGTGTTATCTATCTATTGGCAATAGAAAGGTACATTTAAGTATATGGATATGTCACAAATTATTACTTTAAATTAATCTTGCAGGAATGTATGTAAATATTATGTATGAACATTGTAAAAATACTTCAGTGTAGCCATTGAAATTTGACTCCCCCCCCCCCCCCCCCCCCCCCTCACTAATTCAGCTATTATCCAGTGTTTACATAGAGACAGATAAGACTATTTGGGAGTGATGATGATGATGATGATACTGGAGCTGATGAAGATGATGAGGGTGAAGACAACAACACCATATACTAAGAAAACAAAACAACAACCAGGATAGAGAGAAAGGTTTCCTCAAGTACACACACACTCTTCCACACTTCCCATCCAGGAAACTTGACGCATTGCGTCATCGACTGCAGGCGCAGAACATTTTGGGCTGCCTGTCCCTTGGTGGTGGTGCTACATAAACCTCATTACACTGTTTAGAATAATAAAGGGCCTCGGGGGGGGGGGCCAGCTTTGTGCCTATTATGCCAAACACAATGAACCCTCCGCCAAGCAGCGCCAATAAAGCCTTTAATCCGAATCACTGGAAGAGAATGGCCCTCTGAAGGGTGACACCAGTCACTTTCTGCCGCTCCTGTCTCAGTCAAGGGTCGAGCCAGCCAATCTCGTACGCCGGCCGCCCCAAATCGAATGAAATATGAAATAAGATCAAAAACGGTCCTGCTTGGCTTTCCCGGCTGTCTGGAAGAGGCGGCTTGTTTCATCTGGGCCTCCGTATGGCAGAGGAGCAGCAAGCATCTGCATCCATCAGGTTAGACAGCCAGCTCAGCCGCCAACATGCACACTTTCTGAACAATCACTTGTTTTTTTTCCCCCTTTTACATGGACAATTGAAGCTGCGATATGAAACGTTTCTCTCATTGAAATAACAATTACTCAACAGAATATATTATACATTATCGGCCTCTCTCTGTGTGATTCTGTGTCTGCATGCAGAGATTCCTGTTTGCCTGAAATTGGCTTTTCATTGATGTTCAGGACATTTTGGGGCGTACACCATTTCACGTGGGGCGTGGCCAGAAGTGAGCTGGGTTATGGCTATCAAGGTGAGGCTAGTGGCCACAGGGCAGTTATAGAAAGTTAGACGAAGAGTTAGAAGTTATAGAAACAACAACGATAGCAGGAAGAACAGCGAAGCTAAGAGTGCGGCAGGCAAGAGCCGTTCAGAAACATGTGATGCCGGTTACCTCAGCCTCAGGACAGATGCCGTTTTTAGGTAGACAGCTCATCAAGATGAGTCACAAGTGTTGGGGCGGCAACTTGACCAACTGAGGGGGAAGAGGGCGGGACTAACAATACACTTCCTCCCTCAAGGCGGAAAAAATTGCATATCGAAGCTTTAAATAACTGCTGTCTCCTCCCGTTGTAGAGCTCTGCTATTATTTTAATCAGCATTCTGTGCTGGTGAATGCAGAGCAGAGGTGGCAAGTAACTAAGTGCATTTGGTACTGGCACTTAACTTGACTATTTCCATTTTGTGACACTTTATACTTTTACTCCGCTACATCTCAGAGGGAAATATTGTACTTTTTACTCCACTACATTTATCTGATGGCTGGAGTTACTAGTTACTTTGCAGAATAAGATTTTACATGCAAAACTTTCGATAAGCTCATAAAATATGTTACATTGTTAGAGTTTAAACTCTCCAACAGTATATGGAGCAGTTAGACTGAAAACATTAAAATACTTCTTAAAGATTGATGCATCAATAATTTAACAGTCTGAAAGGGACCGATCTTCACAAAGAATACCTTTACTTTTGATACTTAAGTACATTTTACTGCTAATCCTTTACTGCTATCCTTCTATCCTTTACTGCAAGACTTTTAATTAAGTATTTTTCCATTATGGTATTACCACTTGTACTTAAGGATTTGAGTACGTTTTCCAGCTCTGATGTAGACAGTCGTTGAACATTTTCAATGCTGCTTAGAAGCTATGAGTAAATTCAGTGCAGATGTCATTTAGTTGCCTATACAGTCTCATTTTTTTCAAGGCCTATAGGAAGGGATAGGCTCTGGTGAAGTAAACATCAGAGATGCTTTGCTACAAGCAGAAACTGCAGGAGCTGCTTAAGATCTGGTGTTGCAAGTGACCTCTACATTTCCCTTAAGATACCTGCTCACCTCCTGATATAACCTCCCCTCTAGATTTATGCTGCTGTAATTAACTAACAGCTGCATTCTCACACAGTGGGAGGAGGTGATTGAGACAGGAATGGGGTCACAGGGCAGCGGTGTCACATCATAAAGGAGCACTTCATTTGTATTTCCCCCCTTAAATTACACTCTCTCAATTAAACCCCATTCTTCTTGCCCTTGTGCGGTGCTGCTGACTGAGTGCGCGCTTGTGAGTGTGTACGCATCTCCCCGAATGTGTGCTTTAATTAAAAACCCATGGGAGCAAAGTCATAGCCATTAATCAGGGGCACACCCCTCCGCTGCAGAGGTGAGGGGAGCGATGCTCTGCTCCCTGACAGCAGCAATGGAGGATGACATCAGCGGGGAGAGTTTCCCACAGCAGAGATGGCAGGCGGATGAGGGAGTGGGGTCATCAGACGGCAATGGAGATAGAGGAAGACACAATATTCAGACTATTTGCGGGACACTGTGTTTATTGAGTTTAAAGGACAGAGAATCCACATTGCTCAGCAGGGATATGTTCATATTGCTTAATGGTGCGAGCAGAAAAGCCATTCGAGATTACATGATTTTTATGTGTTAAGGGTATAATCATGTGAAGGTGAAAGCACTATGCCCAGATATTGATTGTACAACATGATAGGTTTGGTGGTAAAGAGTCAAGGGACTTTTTTTTTTAATCAAAACTAATTTTGTGCATTAGCTAATGAAATTTGAGCACGGGTTGAAAAATGTCTCAATTTTAATATAACTTACAATACATCTTAACCAGAGACTTTCAGAAAATGAAGGTGAACTGTTTTTGTCCTCAGGACACAGACTCAGCGGCTGCTCAACATGGGGCATTTCTGCACAATAAAGTACCTTTTTATTTTGATAGTTTTACTGCGGGGTGATTTTCATCTCATATAAAATAACAATCACAAATTGTGGGTGGTGGAACATCTTAGCTCTAAAATAATATTGCTTCCCCTGACTTGAAGCACAACTAGACCTGGGCCAAATAGTATATTATGATGTATTATTTGCAAACAACTCTTTGTTTTAGTGTTTCTTTTAACCACCTTGGAGTGTAGTTATATAAACATTTCTCGGGAGCAGAGCTGTTCTGAAGGCATAAATAATATTATTGGCTGAGTTAAACCTGAAGTTTTTCACATTACTGAAATAGCCGTCAATGAGGCTAAATGGCTAATATTGTTCATTGTATTATTATCATTACTTAGTTAATTAGCCTGACAGTCATTTTAAGCATTGACATCTTGTCAGTGTAGCTTAATAGGCCTAAATAAAAAGTAATGACTTATTTTCATTCATTCACGACCATGATATTTGATCTTCGAAGGCTAACTAGCTAACATAAATAACTTGTTATGGCTCAACTGCTTCATAATATCACCTCATCTATTACCCCTTGCCTTTTCACTGGGCTTTGATCTAACCTTAGACTATTAGCCAGCTAAGTTAACCATTAGGTGGTTCCCTAACCCTTTGGCTCCACCCACTGAGCTTTAATTCAACCAATAAGATTATTCATGCCTCCAGAGCAGCTCTGCCTCCACAAAATATTTGTATAACTAAAACTTCAATCTGCACTAGGTGTAGATGGATGAGCTATAAGAGAATACAGTGTCTGAAAGTGTAGACAGTAGACAAAAGTATTTGAAAGTCAACTGACATTTACACTTTACCAGACACTGTAAGTGTTTTGGTGCAATAACCCCATCTGTCTGGGCGGTTAGGTTAACATGAAACACAGAAGAATTTGCAAATACTATTTGATGCAGGCCAGGACACAGCCGAGTTTATATGAATTTAGTCAGTCAATCCTTTTGGGAACCCCTGCCCTTCATTTCATGAGTGTCGGTATCAAGCTAGCGTGTGACACAGGGTGGCCTCTACGTGTTGCACTGTTATCCCATTGATCTGCCAAGATGAACAGTAATTACTGCTAATCCCAGTCAGGACATGGCAATTTGTGTCATGTCTGTCCCAGGCCCCCATAGGCCATTATCTGCCGGTTCATTAAAGAGGAAGACGGTCCAGGCCTGACCCTGTGGATCGCTGAGCGTTGAGTGGAGTGACAGGACACAGGGAGCTGAGCTAAGCATGAAATGTCCACTGAGTTAAACCAGCTGTGACATACAGTACAGATGTAGCCGATGTGGGAGTCCCACTTTTTTTACTGCAGGCCTGCGGGTATAAAGCTGCACCCTTGCTCCAGTTTAGAAATATCAAGCTCTGTTTTTAGCCATCGGAAGTTACAGTACAAGGAATATAGTGACTAGGTAGTTGAGATACAGTTTTGTTTTACAATATACTAATTTGATTCTATTATATAATATAATGATAGAATTATCTGCAGTAGGCCTACTCATGCATATAGTGACTTGAGGAATAATTTGTTTGAGAAAAATTCTCGTGAAGGTAATATGTTAAAATGGCTTTTCAAAGAAGAACTCTTCATTTTGGCAAATTTTTTAGAGAGAGCTTGGAAACAAAGACAAAGTATTTTGTACCGTTAAGTATGTATAAATACTGTAATCATATGGATACAAAACTTGGTTTGTTGATGGTATGGGTGGCCATGTTAGACGTACTGTATGTATGTGATGTAATGTCTTGTAAACCCATGTGGACTGGGCACATAAATGGTGAATGACACTTAAATAAATCAAACAACAAACACACAACTAAAGCAGTAGAGATGTAGGATAATTGCATGAAGAGGGATTTCTACAACAGCTACAACTGTACACTCTGCCTGGCCTTTTTTTGCTGGAGCACTGCTAACCACAAAATGAGTGCACAGCGCTTCACTCCTGGAAGCACTTTAGAGCGAGAGCAGAGGTGGAAAGGGAGGGTTAAACTGATACATCGGCACATTGGCCTTTCAATAAAAATCAGACATTGGCGAGTCAGTGTTGCCAACGCCGTTATGATGGAGGTGAGGTTATGATTTTACTCAGCCGGCTTCGGGGTGTCAGTCTGTAAAAACCTGCAATGAAACCTAACCCGCCTCACCTGGACTTAAGGAGCCACCAGCCCACCTAAAAATTTCATTAGCACGGGTTTTAATGGAGAGTTTGAGTAGTCGGATGATTACATTTAAATGATTTAAAAGCTGTTTCAGAGGCTTTCCATGAAAACAAGTCTGGGGGAAACATTGAATTTATGTAATTTTTTGACACGACTTAATGTTAAAATTTGTGGGTTATTATTTTACTTTCACTTGAGTCGTTTTCCAGACGGACATGTACTTTAACTCCTACCTGAGCAACATTTCATTGAATTAACAATTAAACTTTTGAGCAAATACTTCTTTTGCAGGGTTTCAAATATACAGATTTATTTGTGGCGTTCCACCACAGTATCAAACATTCTCACCATAAATACTGTAGACCTCAAAGCTTGATGCAATAGAATATTAACAGCACTTCTTGTGTTGCTTGTACACAGTCTCTTCCAATACTCTCCTCGGTATTTTACCCCCGGTCTGCCGCCACCGCTAATAACCTGCGGGAATCGCTATATAAAAGCAATTGAACTGATTCTCTATCCATCTGTCTAACAAGACTACATCTGAGTGTCCTTGTGGCCTATAGAGAACATGCTATAGAAATACTTGAATTAAATTAAATCTTTGAAGAAGGCCTTCAGGAAGCCTCGCTGAATTAAATGTTTACTTGGCAAAGGTGTTGGCCTTGTGTTGTACTTCACTGCTATCGCGTGTTCCCTTTGAAAAAGAACTTCTAAGAAAACGATTCATTGGATTACATTTTCCACAGGATGAAACAGAGCTGCAGAAGGACACGGCCGCCGCTCCTCCAAGGGGCCTGCGAACACCCTCAGGTTTCACAGTCCAACATCTGATAGCCGCGCTCTTCGGCCACTTCCTGGATCCCCGTCCCCCAGTGGCGGATCACTATCCTGGGCTCTGCAGCCTTACAGCAGCCGGGGGACGTCTGATGTAAACATTAACCACCCTCATCCAGGGGAGCAGGCATCCCCTGTCCCCTTTAACAAGCTTTCTGCCAAGATCTTCCCATGCACTGCAAAAAATGGCCATCTTAACAAATTATTTCATTTTTTCACACTAGAAAGGTGGATTTTGAGGGTCTAAGAGAAGACCAATAAGCTGTCAAGTGAAGCGAGGTGAATATAATTAACTACTATTTTCTGGTGTAAATTTAAAATCTACCGACACTGGTTTGTACAGAAAGGAAAAGTCATAGACACTTTAAAAGCTATTTTCAGATATTTCAGTTATACAAATTAAAACAGCCACCAACTGAATAATAAGGCTTAAAAAAATAACTGAAAAATGTGCTATAATTTCCCTTGAGCTAATATAATTCAACATGTTTCAGGATTTTTTTCAACCCAGTGACATGATTTAAAGTCATAGACACTTTAAAAGCTATTTTCAGATATTTCAGTTATACAAATTAAAACAGCCACCAACTGAATAATAAGGCTTAAAAAAATAACTGAAAAATGTGCTATAATTTCCCTTGAGCTAATATAATTCAACATGTTTCAGGATTTTTTTTCAACCCAGTGACATGATGAAATGATTATATAAACAAATGGAATTTAAAAGGGATTGTGACTTGTTTAAAAAAAAAAAAAACCTGAAAAACTATCTCACCCAGCAACAACAGACTTTAAGACTTCATAAGATAAAATTACTTTTTAAGATGGACATTTTTTGCAGCCACAGATGCCTCCTCTGAGATTTTACTGTCCTCAGCTGCACGTTATTTTCTTGGTTTAGTTATAGAGGTTTGTTTATATAGGATCCATCCCTTCCTTCTGACTCATATTTCTACACTGACAGTCATTATGGAGGAACCTCCCTGTAAAGCTCTGTGGTGGGGCTGTGCTGCTGTGTGTGTGTGTGTGTGTGTGTGTGTGTGTGTGTGTGTGAGTGCGCATGGTTTAGTGTGTATGTATGTTTACATAATGAGAAAATTTACTGTAAAGTCATTTGTAAGGATTCTTTTGAGTCAAGTATTTAATTGAAAAAAAAAACATTTCTGTGATTTATATGCTTTATTTGTTTGTGTAAACATAATTAACCTTGAATGCATTCTGTGTGGGTGCATTTAAAACACGCAGTAGCCTCACTACAATGACAATTTCCCACTTAACAGTGATTTACTTAATAAAGCAATTATAAGACATGTCCAAAAGTTCATTAAACTGATAGATGGCTACAATCAATACTTGAGCTAGCGAGGCCTAGGGGTTGCAATAGGCTACAGGTTGTAAAGCCTCCCAATATTTCCCTTGAAAAACACATCAGCTGCTAGACAATGTTCAAGACATTTGTAACTGTAATTGATATTGTCACTCACACAAAGAGGACTTAGGCTCAACTTCTTACTGACAAGATAGGACATTAACAACGTTTAACATTTGTGAGGGAAGTAATATGTTGCCATGGTGTCAAGAAGATATTTATTTGCGGCTGATTTAAATACACCTTAAAATAGGATTTTTAATGGAGCTTTTCTGGCCGGTGTGATCAATAGAGAGAACTGCCACTGGTCGTCTGTGTCACAGCGATGTGACCGAGTGCATAACATGCTTTTATGGATGTCCTTGGGATTGGAATATCCATATTTATAGTGCTGGTTTCCTGAACTCATAGAAAAGACCTCAGTACAAACTCGCCATCTGAGGTCAATATCCCAGTATAATAATGCAAGTTTAAAGCCTTTTCCCTGCTCCGATCCAGAGCCGCTAAACTCTTGGAAGCGACCTCTTCATTCTCTTCTCTGCCAATGAAGCCATCAAATGAACACTCAGGAGTGGGGGGGGAGGAGTGTCGGGAGGAGAATTTAAGGTTTTGGACCTCCGCTATGAGCCTTTTACTGTAAATTATACAGCTGGGATATAAGAAGAGGATTGGAGGGAGTGTGAAGATCTGCGCTGAAGCCAGGATCCCAGAAATGATGCCACTTGTCGGCCGAACCTCTACATTTTTGTCTCGGAAATAGCCAGTTTCAAATATCCCAGAAATACCAAGGCTTCCAAATATGTTCCGCCTACCGCAAAGTAAATCCTGTCAGTGGCCAGTGCAGAAGGGAAAATAGTTATAATTTCTTTTTAGGCTGACTAACTGCTGTCATGTTTGTACATTATCTGTGTATAACTAGAGTCTAAACAGAATATATAACCAGGTGGAGATGATCCATACAGGCAGGTATGTCAAGATAATCCAATCAAGAAGATCCATTGTCTAAACATTTACTCCAGCCACAGTAACATCCTACAACCTTTGGCATTTCTGCTCGCTGGGTAACCGGAGCGAAACCTAGCTTGTCCAGAAAAATATTAGCCATTACTCTCCTTCTTCCTGTCCGCTGCCACCCCACCCCTCACCTCTCCCCTCCCCTCCCCCCACCTCAACACATCCAGAGAGAGGGGGGAAAATAGATTCCAGTTTGGAGTGGGTCCTGGCCAAAACCACAGTGCCACTCAGAGCCAGGGCCGCCGCTTGTGTCATTTTTCCACTGGGTTTCCGTGGTATATTTTCACAGGCCGTTCCAGCTGAGCTTCGGGTGGGGGGGGGGGGGCTCTTTTTTTTTTCTGCTTCCCTTTCTTTCGTTTCCATTTAGAATCTGCAGCATTAAAAGAGGAACCCATGCTGATTTATGTGGCATGCTAAAACCTTGTATTACAGACTTGGTCAAGCCGCTAAAATCAAAATGGCTTTAATTATCGCTCCCTCTCCTGACTGGTTGCGTAACGCCCTGTTATTGCTGCAAATCACCACTGGCAACATGAGCGACTGATGGTCAGTGTTTGGCTGAGGGTGTCTAGATATTACTGGTACGCGGTGCGATGATGTGCACATAAGTAGTGAATGTGGTGGCTTGTCCATGCTTCTCTCTTGTGTGAGACTACAAACACTCTTATTTAATGTGTCTGAAGGACTTGTAATAAAAGCCTAACTACCACAATGTTTCAAGGGTAAACAATCCTTCCCTCAGGCACTATGGTACAAACTAAACACTTTAACACATTTTCTGCTTGATAAAACCTTGTTCAATTTCCTGCGCTTTGTACCCCATAGATAGGTCTGACATGCCGGCTTTTTCCCCCATATTCTCTTCGACGTGAATTACAAAGAGGAGCGGCGCAACCAGTCGATCAGACGCCCACTCTCCCCCGTGAATGAATTTACTTCAATTAGGGGCTGCAGTCAAGCACAAGAGGACGGAGCGTGTCGTCTTTTATGAACATTTATTGTTACACAGTGTAATGACCATGCACGCTGTGACCCGGGCTAATGACACCATAGATTAACTCCAGCGGGCAGCCTTTGGGAAAGTCCAAAACTATTCCAAAGGTATTGATTTCGAGGCTTGCTGCGAAATTGAACTGTCAGGTGTTCCACTGGGCCTTGATATGATATTGATCCCTCCTGCTTAGCGACCAACAAAGAGTCTGGTTACCTGAAGCAGGCCGGTCTGGGGCACCGACTGGAGGATCTCTCCCCCTTATAACTGCTTATTGGAATTTTAAATAGAAATTTGATAAACTCCGGCTCTCTGGGGAATATGAGTGTTGCTGCCTCGCGGGCAGGACACAGTTTCTTTCTGCTCTCACTCCGCCCGTTAGCCATGCTTAGTGATGTGCATCCACTTCTCCATTAACCAAAAAGGCTGGTGCCAAGACGTACGGTTGCTACCATTGACATTGTGCTTATGGCTTTGCCAATGGGGGCAGGTTAAAGTGAACATTTGCGACGTCCTCGGCTATAACCATTCGTTCTCATGAGATTCTCCTTGTAGAACAATAGGAAGTGGTGGGATAGTCAACGCAAGGTCACTCTGCTTGAAGGAGACAGAGAGAGAGAGAGAGAGAGAGAGAGAGAGAGAGGAGACAGAGAGAGAGAGAGAGAGACACAGGCAGATACAGAGAGAGCTTTATTTCTCCCTCCTCATACTCTCCATTTTAATTAGGGTGTCTTCAGCCAAGCCGAGTGGTGTCAGTGAGTGCATGGAAGCAATCAGCGCCCCGCGTGGCAGGAGTCAAACGCCTTTGATCAGCTCACAGAGACTGATCCACAGTGACTGGGAGAGGTGGCGGGCGATCCCACTCCCCCCCTCCGCATGCCAGCCGGGACGGCCGACCCGTCCTAACGCCCCGCTGTCACGTCACTGTTTTATCTGTCTCTGTGTGTTATTTGAGAAGACCCCCAATTTATTTGACTCTCGGCGGAGAGAGCCTAATCAGTCACATTGGGAATGCTGTGATCAATGTTACTGCGAGCCTTTCCCTTGCTTGGGGCTGTGTAATGAAAAAAAAAGGAAATGATGGAGTAGCGAGGAGAAAAAAAAACCCACACAAAAAAAAAAACCCACAACATAAATCACAGCTGTGTGCATATGAGAGGAAATTACATTTGTTGTCCGACGGGCCGGTGTGATTACCTGAAATTTTGACCAACCTCAACATATTCAAATAGATAACTTTTCACAAGCTAACCCCGCCAAGTGCTGTCCTGCTTCCCATTTAACCTCGCCAAAATATATGCAAAGCTTCCACAGGTATTTATTTCTGTTTGACATCACCTTGGGCGACACAGGCCTTAATCCCTAATGGAATACTGTCTGGGGAAGGTTGTGTGTGCGTGTGTGTGTCTGTGAGCGTCTGTTTGCATGCGTGTGTCAGCATATATACAGTATGTGTGTGTGTTGGTCGCTGGAGTGTGTGTGTGTCTACACAGCCGCACTTGTGCCCCAGTGTCAGCGTGCTTACGCCCTCACAGGGTTTCCCAATAATATCATTCCGCCTCCTTGTAATAGGATACATTATCAGAGTTTCACATGTTCCTGTGAGTTCCTTCATTTGGGCCAAAGCTCTGTTTTCCCCACCAAAGTAATGCAAATACGGTCAACAGGGTTTCTATTCCCTATCACACCGCATTAGCATAATGTTATTTTCTTTGTCTTCCGCCCTTGTTGTTTTCCCATCTTCTTCATCTTCTAATCTGCTCCGCCGCTCCTTTAGTGACTCTGCAGCCTGCTGTGTGTTGGAGACAGGAAGTGTGCCGCGAGGTGTCCCCCCCCCTTCACCCAACACCCACCTCAGTATGAACTCATGTTGCCCTAAATTAAAGGGTGTGTGAAAGAAGAGCAATGGACACCTTAAATAAAGTTGAAAGTTGCTAAATGTCTCCACTACCTGGATGGTTCACTAGCCCAAAAGTTAAATAAGCATTAATATGAAACAAAATATGAAACATTATAACTTTAACAGAGTGTGTGTTGGGACATACACTTCAAAATGCTCTCTTGTAATTTGATTTCTCTTGGATTTGCAAACTTACAAACTTGATCCATTGTATAAGCGAGTGAGCATGTATTAAATTGAAACACAGTACCTGAAATAGCATTGAAAATAGATAGGGTGACATATTTCTATTAAAAAAAAATCTATATTAATTGTTTTGGCCGGTAAAAGTTGTTCTTGGCAGATAAATATTTTTAGTTTAACAGCCTTTGGCAGGCGAGCCAAAAAGTTAATTTCCGGCTCTGCATGTACACACAGCACACACACACACACACACACACACACGGACCCACACTCAAGCACAAAGACACACATGCACACACTCATTCACTCATTCATACAACACATACACACACACAGGCATATAATATGAATAGGAATTCTATCATGTATGGTCCTGTATAACTCAATGAATATTGCACTAACACTTCCAGGAGTTTAATTGCCACTATAGGACCACCCATGCTAAACATGTATGCATTCTCTGTACTGTGAGGCTGTTTGGATTAAAGTGCCACCAAACGGCACACGCTGTCACTGTCATTGCTGTTGCGGTGCAGAAATACTATATTTGGTCGTTTCATTGTAGGTGGCAATAGCACTTGAAGTGGCCATCAATAAAATAGCATCCAGCATCATTGTCTACATGTGTAGTTTGGTGGAATAGTAACATAAATACATAAATTACTGTAATACAAATCAGATTTGACCACTGATTTTGCACCACTGATACTGAGCATCATTTGAAAACAGGGCAAACAAAGAATGACTGGGCGCTTTGTTTGGGACGTTTAGGTCAGAGACACTTGAGGTCGGAGTCCATAATTGCACAGTATGGCATAAATATCCCAACAGCTTCAGAGAGGGAGGCACGCCGCATGCAGCCATAAATCAATGACCGAACGGGGGGAGAGGTAGGTGGAGAGAAACGGAGAGTGAGATGGATTGAGAGAGGAGAGGTGGAGAGAGAGGTAGAGAGACAGAGAGAGAGGGAAACAGAGATAGAGAGACCCACGCTGCGACAGAGGGAGAGACAGAGTGAGATTGTGGCGAGGCCTCGCTCTCCAAACCACACTCGTCTCCTGCCAAACCCCTTTCTTTCCCTCTCCCTCCCTCCCTCCCTCCCTCCAGTCCTGTTGAAATCTATTTATTCTGGGACAATTTCTCCTCTATGAACTCTTCACTCTTAACATGATGGATGATTAAATGATTATACAGAGCCAGCGTTTTGCACTGAAATGACAGATAATGTCCCACATCTAAAATCCAAACGCTGCCGTTAGTAAGTAGGCTGTCTTTCCTTATTCTTCAGTGTATGCAAATGAAGGCAAAATGTGTCTCAGTCCTGCTTAGCATGTGTTTTATGCCTGTGCTTATTTTTCCAATGTATTTTAATACCAAATAAGATTAGAATCACTCACAGCCACAAACTAATAACACAGACCTCCAAAAATACACTGGATTTAACAACTTCAAGTATCAAAATTTGTGTGAATTGCAGCACATTCATTATTTATTCATCCTAAATGGTGAGACAGACAGTTTCTGCACATGACAAATGCGTTGCTGTCAGCCAAAATCGTTTCAAGGAGTGAAAACTGTCACCGAAGTTGTCTTCCAAGGCGGCAGACTCCATTAACAAGTTGCTATGCAGGGTGCCATCACCGCCCTGTCAAGAAAACAGACGGCCATCTTGTTTTTTTTGTTTTTTTTTAAACCTTTATTTATTTGACTGGGCATGTCTGGTCTTTTCCAGAAACACTGTACTTGTCTGAAATCAGTGGTTTTAGGTGTGTGTGTGTGTGTGTTGTGTGTGTAGTCATGTTTCATCATAGTCCTGTATATTCATGTGTGTATAGGTATGGTTATATGCAAGTATGGATGTATGTGTGGGCATGTGCATGTGTATATATGTGTATATACTGTATATGGATATTATATATGTATATGTGTATGTGTGTGTGTACGTATATTATATGTATGTATATGTGTATGGGTGTATTATCTATATATAGGTATGCGTAACATGTGCCTATATGTGTATGTGTACATGTGTATTTATGCGTATGTTTGTACATTTACCACCTTTTTTTTGTATTGTTTTTTCTATTATATGAAAAATAAAAATGAATTGCTTGGTTAAGAGCCTTGCTCAAGGGCAGCTGGGCGTGAGTTGTTAAGGTAGGGGAGAGCATTTCTTATTCACCGTCCTCGCCCAGATTTTCCCAAGCAGTCTGGGAATCTTCCAGTGACGAGCTCACTCCCGTGGTCTCCACCGCTCCACCTCTCCATCATGGGAGGAGAAAAAAAACAAAATCACATAGGAGGAATGGGCAAGGCTGCTGTAGAGAAAAGTGGAACGCCATTTTACAGCGCATCAAAATCGGAGAAAAAGCAACTCATCTGACGAGACGAGTTGATTTTACAATTTTCCATGACGCTCCGGTCTCGCTACGCGCGAACGCGAAAATATCTATCACCCTCATTAATGCCAATCATGTCCATCCTCTCCCAAATCCACATGGACCAGTTCAGCCGAGTGAACAAATAAACAGCTGTGCTAGCTTCAGCCGTGCTTTCAAAATGACAGGGAGAGGAGAGAGGGGGGGGGGAAGAGACAGAGAGAGAGTGAGAGAGAGCGAGAGAGAGAGAGAGAGAGAGAGTGGGAAGAGAAGGCTGTTGTTATTACACTGCCTTCTCTGAGTCTTTTCACTCACGGCGGCGTAGAGAGCAAATTGCGCGTGGCCAGAGCTGGAGCAAGTACAATACAACCGCTCTCGTGTGAAAGATGAATCGGGCCTGGGAGCCGGCGAGTTTATTTGTGTTGCTGAACTTTTCTAACGGGGGAACAACGCTTTGCATCGGTGGCAAAGCGAGAGAGAGGAGCAATGAGAGGCTATAGAAGCAGCAGCTGGGCGAGTCGGCCTCCTATATCTGCTTCTCTTTCACCGCCTCGATAAAGGGAGACGCGACTCAAAGGAATGGAGGAGCGGTCGGTATTGCTTTTGACCCCGAGAGAACTTACACTCATAAGTTCACTGCAGATAGTAGTTCTGTATAGAGTGGATTTTCAGATGCGGCGCTGAGCCTGTAGGTGAAATTGTCTTTTAGACCGCTTTCATAGAAGCATAAGCAATCATCAGTTCCCTCGAATATGATACCCTGATGTAGACACATTCAAGTAAGTTGGAGGGGAGAGTTTTTAAAGCTTTTAAAGCAACATGAGACTCTGGAACAGCTGATTCTGAGTGCTGGTGTACTGGATAATACACTGAAATGGAAGTGGAAGTATGGAAGTGATGCATTTTACATAACATCAAGGTACTATGTTAGTAGACGCTAATGCTAATGCTAACTACCGTGGCTGCGTTAGCATCTTAGCTATATATTAGCCCATTAGCTTTTGTGAATAGTATTCTACAATGGCAGACACAGTGTTTTATCCCAAGCATTTTACAGTATTTTAAGTGTCTATGTGTGAAAACAGTTTTATCCCAAGCAGACTACAGTGTCAGGAGTGTTCACGTGATCAATAAGCCAGTGGTTCTCAATGTGGGGTCCGGGGACTACCAGGGGTCCTTGAGGGGGTTCCAGGGGGTCCCCAGCAAATTGATCTATTGTTAAACTTCAGCATTATTTAATTTACAAGAAGTGAACACAATTAGAGAATGTAGAAGAATGACTGTTTTGATCATAGTTTCTCTGTTATCTCGCTACCTACAATACAGATAGTCATGGAATTCTGGACAAAATCATATCTAACAATGCAAATATTCTCAGATTTGGGTCCAAGAGACAAAATCAAACGGGGGTTCGTGGCTCTAATATGGACTAAACTAGGGGTCCTTGATATGAAAAAGGTTGAGAATCACTGCAATAAGCACACGCTTGCTTGTTGTCTGATGTCATTAAAAGTACGATGGCAGTAAAATCATTACAGTGCAGTTGTGAATTCTAACCAGATCAAGTAGCCACTGACATGCCAAGTTATCACATAGAGCTTTAAAGATAGTTTATACTCTATATGGTATCAGATATGCAATGATAAAGGTCAACTAGATGGAAATCTTGGTGAAATAAAGAAACTCGCATGGACTTAAGTGTGCAGAAGTTTTCTTTTTGTCTACTTGGATGTGTTTTGGCCTCTAGCACCTTAGCAAAGACAGTAGTCGAGTGTGCGGTGCTCTATAGGAAGATACTTTATACACAACACATACTGTATGGCACAAAGCAGCTCCATTGGAAGTACATTACGTTTTGTCTTACTAGACACTTTAATATCCTGCAACTTTAGCCACTTTCAGTGAGTTGGCAGGTACGGGCTCAGAGTCTTGCTCAAATACACTGTGATATTACACGTGGCCGATCTGGGACCTGAACTCATGACCCTCCAGCTTCACGACCATTTCTCAAACCGCTAAGCCTTTTGCGCTCCAGCTTGGCGACTGCTCTTTGGACACGTAAAAAAAAAAAATGAAATCCCAGGTTTATTACCTCATATTTCTGATCCTATAGGCCATATCCCCTCTAATGGCCAGCCAGCACATACAGACATCTGGTTGGGTCTGGGGTGATTCCTGTAGGTCAGGGGCTGTGTGTGTGTGTGTGTGTCTCTGTCTGTGTGTGTGTGTGTGTGTGACAGACATGAGGGAAATTAAAGTCCAGGGTCCACCCCAGCATGGCCCAGTCCCGCTGGGATGTCGTGTCTTGTCTCGTTGCCAGCCGGCGATTTCACCAGGTCCTTATCTCTAAGAACAGGCGGCCTGTTTCTGCTGTCCCCGCCGTGGCTGTCGTTCCTCGAAAACACGGATGACACCCACGCTCGCCCCCCCCCCCCCGGTACGGCACCGCCACGAAGTACACACCGGCTAAGCACGCACTTGCTTGAGAAAACAAACCCACACACACACACTCATACACACACGCACTATTTCCTTTACGGTATAACCTTGGGGTTTCTCTTTCTCATAGCTCCCTGATGTCTCTCAACACTCCCGCCTCCCCACACACACACACACACACACACACACACACATTTGCGATTGCTGTAACACTGAAAGCCGGTTTCCTTGGAGACGGCTCTAATCAGAACTAGTGGAGGAAAAGGGTCGGCGGCCTATTACATCCATGCGCTTGCCCGTTGTGTCCAAGTCCGCGGCGTCACACAGCCGGACGCCGCACACCTGAGGCCATGCTCGCCCCGGCCTGATCGGGTCCAAAAAGCCCCACGTGGCCCGCGCTGCTTAAGACCCCGATTTATGAATGAGGCACTTATTCATATCCTCCAGGGCCCGGATGATTTATGACCGTGGAAATTAAACTTCCTTTCACAATTTCTCCTCACTATTCTTCATCTTAGAATCCATTTTTTTTTTTTTTTTTTGTAGAAAGTTTGCGCTTTGCACGACGTCCAGGAATTACAAAGCTAAAAGCCTCTTTTGGACGCTGTAGAAACGGTCAGTTCTCTGGTCTTTAACCCCTCAATCAATACTAATTAGCACAGCTTACTTTTTCTCTGGGTACAGTAGTGCTGGAACATGTGGTTTCTGACTCTAGGCATGTGTAGGAGTGGAGTTTGTGTTTGAATATTCTCCTTGACAGCCAGATGGGGTGTATATCAAAGGAAGTCATGTAGAACCAAGAAAATAGGGAGGGAAAATACATTCCTGGTCTGCAATGAGGTGAATTCCGCCGAGCCCAGCTTGGAAACCTCCGTGCAATTTTCAAGCCCTTGTGTTTTGATTATAAGCTGTTTACTCAATAAGAGGCCATGTTCTGTAATTCTGAGATGCCAACTGCCAGGGTCCAACAGTACTCCTCCTTGTTTAATGAGATTGGGTAGGGCTTAAAGACACAATTTTAAGCACTAAATTCTTTTTTGATTCTTTACAAATTGTGTGTTTTTTTCCTGCCGTTCTATATTTTTTTGAGTTCTTTCCACCGGGGACATGACAGATCCCGCCGTCCTCTCTAGCAGTTTATTTTCCCTCGCTGATTAGCTCGAGAGGTCGAGACAGACACTGAGGAGAAACACAGACGGTAAGTTGATCAGGAGACCCGGGTACAGTGGATTATGACGGATTAATGTAGCGCTCGCTCAAACCGCTAGCATACACAATATTTGTGTTACTCGCGCTGACTTTGCTTACCGATTCCTGCTGCAGAAACCCGACTCGATGAATCGGGTTTCTGACTCGTAGGGGGCATGCTCCTTCTCTCTTGCTCTCTCTCTCTCCCTTCTCTTCTCTGTGTGTGTGTGTGTGTGTGTGTGTGTGTGTGTGGCGTCCCGGTCTTACAAGCGGAATCGCACACTATCACTATTATTAATGGCTTAGACAGACTCTGGGCCCTCTGTTTTGTCTACACGACCGCCGCGTAACGATGGCGACCGCAGTCATTACCACTCACGTTCTCGCATGCTTAGCATCCAAAAGGGGGGGGGGGTTTAGACGGCAATCCAAATAGGAACCGACGCAGCGACAGCCGCTCTGCCGGACGACGGAGCGTAACGGGGGTTTTCTTTTGCTGTGGGTTTCGGGGCATGCCGGGGGCTGGGATTGGGCGCGGGCAAGGGCAGGGTATAGCGGTGGAAAGAACGAGGGATGGGGCGGGGTGGGGTGGGGGTGGGGGTGGGGGTGGAGGGGGGTGATAATGCAGAACGGATGCCCGGTCTTGCCACGGCGGGGACTGTTTTTCGCTCCCCAGGGCAACTGATGAGCCCCAGATGGAGGGGGCAGCTGCTTTGGGTTTTTTCAGGGGGCCGAGGGAGGCGGGGGAAAGCCGTGTGTATGCTTTGGGGAGCCGGTATATGCGGGTCAAGGGGGGGAGCGACCGCTGCGTGAAGGTGTGGACTCGAGGCAATGACTTTCACATTCACGGTCCCGTCCCCGCCCTCCCCCCCCCCCACCCCCCCGATACCACTCGCTATTCTACCAGGAGGGCGAGCTATTGTTAGGCGGAAGGGCTCTCAAGGTGCTGTGGATCAGCAGACCTTGTTAAGTGAGTCAAAGCATCCATCTGTCATTTTTGTCCACTGCCTACCTCCCCTACCAGAGGAGTAATTAAAAGGCCACCTGATATGTTGTCTGGCCCTGGCTCTCAACCCAATACTACGCCCCTCAACACACACACACACACACACACTCACCAGACTGTGGCTCTTCCTGATAGCCTGGCCTCATTATGAGCCACCTCCTGTGAATAAACATCTCATTGGGAAGCATGCAAGCAGATATCTAGGTGATCTCCTGCCAAAACGTCTATTACGTCAGTCATTAAAAAAAATAAAATAAAATAAATAAAACATTCTTTCTGCTCGTCTTTGAAGGCAAGCTCTTTTTTTTCCAGGCCACTGATTAGGATGACATTACCGCATCGAGACAGAGTCGGTTGTCAATCCGTCGCTCATTAATTTGGATGATTGCCCCCAATTGGCCGGGAGTTTAGCTTATTAGACATCCTGTGTATTCTTTTTCCTCTCATCGTTTCCATCGAGGCCATTGCTCGGCAAAACCTCTGTGTACAGTTTGGTGGATCATTATTTGTCATCCGTACAACCGCAGTCCACAGCTGCGTATACTGTGGATTTTCTGCCCGACCAAGAGAGACAACAAAAACAAACGGGCTAAGAGAAAGCAAATGTGAGTATCAAAGCATGGTAGACATGCATAATGTACGATTCCGCCCCACACAAGCCTCCCTCCCCGTTTCCCATAGACCGCCACTGCATCCTAATCAAGAGATGGGCAGGAATAACTGCACGCCCCACATGGGAAAGTGGATGCGACATTAAGCCCGTTGCAATGCGCCGCATCATTGTGAATACAGATCAAACAAACAAAAGTAATGACTAAAAATAAACTGCATGTCTTTAAAAAAACATACACATATGCAGCACACACACACACACACACAAACTCTACCCTCAGACTAATTTTATTTATTCAACACGAGTCCGCCCACCCATCCAGTCTCCTCCCTCCGGTGTGATCTGGATGGGGTTTTTGGAACACCAGGATGCAAATTCTGGCCATTTGTGAATATCAATAACATCTGGCCGGCTTCCCGAGGAGAGAGGTTGGATGTCTTGAGGCCATGCCAGTCACAGCTAAGCCCCTATGAATAAAGATATCTCACACAGAGAGCCACTTCCTCTCCTCCTTACACTTCAGCACTAATTGAGATGGAGCGCAGCCCCTGTG
The DNA here is from genome assembly GCF_046629955.1 of Centroberyx affinis. Classification (NCBI taxonomy): domain Eukaryota; kingdom Metazoa; phylum Chordata; class Actinopteri; order Beryciformes; family Berycidae; genus Centroberyx; species Centroberyx affinis. The sequence goes on from NW_027280944.1 coordinate 22,310, forward strand.
CCTCCTCGCCGAAAACAAATCCAAGCCAATTCAACATGGATGGCACCCGGTGACCGACGGGTGTTTGTGTGTGTGTGTGTGTGTGTGTGTGTTCACCAGTATCTGGGAATGTGTGAGTGTGTGTGGGTGTGTGTCACTGTCTGTCTCCACTATCTGACTCCAGGCCCGTCTTGGCAGTGCTGGGACCGTTTGACTGGGATCAAATTGTGCTCTTTCTACTTTGTGCGAAGAGTGGGTGTAATTGTGGGACTCAAAACAAAACCCTTGCCGCGGTGTTAACGGCCACATCGGTCTCTGCTGCGAGGTCAGCTGGTCCAAAGCATGAAAGAAAAGTCATTATTCAATTATCTGCTTTAATAAAAGGGATGAAAGAACCGTTTGAATCTGCTAAATGCCAGTGGTCACATGCGTCCTCATGAAGTTAACCTTTTGCTATTGTGCAATTAAACGCACACAAAGAAGGTGCCTGAATAATTAATGAGCTGCACTATAAATTCAAAATGACTGCCCAGAGGCAGAATTGGGATTTATTAATTCCCCTGTTTACTCAGACGAAGCTTACATCCATTCGGTTCTGTTCTTTGTGACTTGACATATACAGTGCATGCATCACGGCTTTAGAGAAAAGCTTCAAAGAGCCTTGCAATAAACAAGCGCTACTGCACACGGAGGGAGAGTTACCTTCCCCCGAACGCGGCACATCTGGCCGCATCTGTCTCAACTTAGATCCCAAGTCAAGTGGAGCAGCTTGTTAACTTGCTCCAGATATTGGATAGCAAAACCCCCTGCCATCAAAGATATGGCAATTCGCTGACAAAAGACGATGATAAAAGCGAGCGTCCCTCATCTGGAAACTATCCCCTCCGCTGCCCGGCCCTCCTCCCCGCTCACATGCGTTGTTTGCCGAGCATCAATTACACGCGCTTGCCCTGCTTTGTTTGAAATGAACGAGAGCCAAGATTCCACTTTATTCTTCTGGTCGGGGGCCGAATGTCTGATAGGCTCCAACGATAACACCGAGGAGACTCTATGTGTGTGTTCCTTCAGCATGTACTGTGTGTGTTGTTTTTTTTTGCATTCATTTAACTGATTGATTCACATTGTACAATAAATGTGTAGATTCTTCTTCTTCATTCTCAGGTTGCCATCTCTGTTATGTTGTGTATCTCAAGTTCAGCAAAGTATCATGAAATGTGGATGCTTGTTTTGCCGCAGTACATCACTTACTGAGGATTTACAGTTTATTATTCCTCCATACAGCAAATGGAGGCATTCAATCCTAATACATACAGTGCAATGGAGTTGTCACAGAAAGATCACCAGGAGGAGGAGCGGGTGCAGACTGAAGATTAGGGAAATGGGCTCAAATCCCAGGATCGACTGGGGAAGTCTGGCAGAGAAAGTGAATAAGTAACAATCTGCTGTAGCTGCTGAAGTGCCCATGAGCAAGGCACTAGAGTACAACAGTAGATGTCTGTGGTTGTATTGGGCAGCACTCAGGTGTGAGTACATGAACTGTACGGGTATTTCAGCAGGAGTTGCTTCAAAAGAGTCAACCGCTCTTAAATAAAAGTTTAAAGAAAGTCAATTTTGATCATTGCAATTCAACTGCTATGGATTTTGGAAGGCCGATACCAATATTTCCGGATTGAAGCTGTTATGTTTTGTGCTGATCTTTGAATTTGACCATTTTCATGCCAAAAAATGACAAGTATTCAGTGTTATTCCCCAGAATTTATTTTCTTGGCAGGGCGTAAAAGCCTGTGAAACAGCATTTAGACCATCGCGGGACACTAAATCTCTCCACTGAAACACGGAAACTTTAAACGAATGACTGATTTACCAAAAACATTACTGAAAAACCACATGAATAAATAAAATGTGCAAAGAAATTTTTACAGACAGTTTTCATGTAGCTGTGGTCAGAGAGGAACCTCCATCATATCAAACATGACTGACCAATAACCCATATTTAATAAAGGCTGAAACGTCATTTAAAGCCTAATTTCAATACAATATCAACGTCTGTGTCATGAAGTCAAACCACACTCCTGACAGATGTGTTTGTCCACATAACACTAAAAACGGGCCTGTCCATATCATAATGCGGCATGTATAGGATTTGGAAAAGTTCCACCGACGATCTGAGGAAATGAGTGACATTTTACAAGTAACAAATCAGCATAACAACGGGTGTGAGACAAGGGAGGGAGTTATTAAAATCAGTGATATGGATTCAGCCCCGTCAGGTGGAACACATTGTTTAGAGCACCAGCGGAGTGCGGAGGAAAACCCCGGCCGGCGTTTCACCTGACATTTAGCTGGGAATTAACTGAACATATTACAGTACAGCTCATAAAATGAATTTGCTTTCGATCAAGCGCTCTCCCGCCCATATTTCAGGGCGCTCAGATAAGGTCAACTGTCAGATAGGAATGTTTGCCGAATAAAAATTGATGCATAACAAGCTGGAAACCAGGTTGAAGGTGGGTTTTCTCCTGCCTACATGCCGCAGACCCTGACCTTTACTTTAGTGAATTCAAAATGGTTCGCCTCATATGTGTGTTTGTTCTATTCAACCAAATTGAGAGAAGGCCCCCTTGGTTACCATATGCCACAGAGTCTTTCATCCGATTTGTATCCCTCTGTTATTTCTCTCTTTTCCAATGTGGAAGCACACTGAATAAAAATCTGCTTTTTTGATTTCTTTTCTTTTTCCCACCTACACCTCAGTGAAATGTTGTTATTTTTTATGAGAGGCTTTTATTTTATTCCAGGGATAGATCTTATTTGTGCTTGTTTTATGTTTTTTTTTTCTTTCTTTCTCTTGGCTGAGAGGGGGTGGAGGGAGATAAAACAGTGGTGCTGAGCGAGTCTCAATGTGCTGGATGTACATTTGAACTCATGAGCTCTCTTGCCAATTACCAGGATACAAGAATCCCAGAAGTGTGTGTGTGTGAGTGTGTGAGAGGGAGAGAGAGAGAGAGGGAGAGAGAGAGAGAGCCTGCACGTGTGAAAGTGTATATTGGTACATGTGTATGTGTGCTCTTTCAGCCCTCTGTGTATATTTTGACACCATGCATGTGTGTGTGGGTGTTCATTTTCTTTTTATTGTGCTCCATTCAATATCTTGGTGTCAGGCTGAGGAGGTCGAAAGGAGAGAAAGTGATATCTCTGTCAGAGCGGGGCAGAAGATACAGATGGCCTCTGTGTGCATGAAAGGCTGTCGTTTTGACATTTTGACCAAGGAGTGGGTTGTGGATTTTGTCTTTTTTTGTGTATTCTTCTGTTTTCCAGCCAACCCCCCCCTCCACACACACCTACACACACACATCCACACACACACACACACACACACTACTTAAGTCACTTTTGGAGTATTTACATAGACTTACATTCATTTCCTGGAGACTTACCCTAACCATAACCATAACTACTACTTGCCTAAACCTAACTCTAACCCTAACCTAACCTTAACCTAACCCTAACCTTAACCTAACCCTAACCTTAACCACTGACCCCGAAATTGTCCCCAATTGCACAAGCCATCCCCAATCAACTGGTCTTAAGTCTGGTGTGTGTCCCTGAAAGTGACTTAAGTCATACTCACACACCCACACACACACACTCCCCTATCAACCATTTCCTGTGTAACAAATCAAATCATTTAAAAAATCAGACTATACAAACAGCAATACAAATCAATTAAATGATTAAATTACCCTTTTATCATTTCATCATTTAAGTGACAAAATTACCATCAGCACGGCACACTTCACTCAACATATCAGCATTAAATTTGTACAATCTGACAATCAAACCTCAAACCAAAAATGAGATCAAATCTTTGTTTCATATCAGTATATACTTTATAATTGTTTCAAATACAAACTTATACTACAAAAAAACTTTTTCCAGTGAGGAAAGGGATACATGATATGGCTATAGATATGCTATATATATACTATAATGCTAGTATTTCATACAGTTGTATTTGAAGATAAAGGGTAACTCCTTTTATTTCCATGGGATGTTCAGTTGAGTCTTTGAAGAGCATTTACTCAACCCAACTGGGCTGGGTAGAAATGAGCAGTAGGCAGTGCTGGGTCATTTTTTTAACCCGGCATTTTTTTAGTTTGTGGGTTCTGTCATGACAAGAAGCGACTGGAGAGCAGCAGGAGTGTGAAATAGAAGAAAATAGGTTGTGGAAAGAGCATTAACCGGGTCAAATATTTGAGGAATGGCAGCTGGGAGGGACAGTGGCTTCTCTGTCACGATGTTGTGATGGACTCCCCCTTTGATGTCATCCAAACTGATTGGAGACGCTTCCTGGGATGGTATAAATCACAGAAGTCCCCCGCCCCTGCCTTTTTATCACCCTATAATCCGGGAAAATTTATATCCATATTGAGTCATCTCATCAGTCAGCAACCCAATCTATTTACGATCTGAGAGAAACAGAGAGACAGACAAATTCCCACAAATTGGTCGTCTATAACTCACTGGCAGATCAGCAGCAAAACGTTTCATAATGTACACAAACATGACTTGATGGTTTACTGTACAGCATAATAATCATTATTATTAAAGTAATAATACACAAAAATTTCCATCTAAGTAAATGTTTTGCCACTCTCTATCACTGACTGATAAAACACTATAGTGAAATCCATCGATAGCCAGTTAATGAAAGATTTTACATTGTCCGTTCTAAACACCAAGCTCCGCCCACACTGTTTGATTGACAGGTGACCTCTGGGAAGTGCAGTGCAGAGACACCACAGCAATGAGGCCGAGCAACAGAGATGGAGACAAAATAATAATAATAAAAACAACTAAATTTCACAGATTACCACCTTGAAACAATATGTTCTGTTATTCATGGAGAGCGTGCTGCATTTATTTTTGGATTCCCAGACACAGATACACACGTGTACGCGCGCCCAAACGCTCGGGAAGACACACGCGCTTCTGCAATCTTGTCATCTCGTGGCACTCTATTACAATTCCAGAGCGCTTGCATTTCCTGTGAATATTAGTGCGGCATGGTGAAATGGAGCTATCCTCAGGAGGTGAAGAAAACCTGACACGGTGTGATTGCCAGGTGACAAACTTTTGATGGCTCAGAGAAAAATGAAATTACCTCGCCTTCGTCTCCAGAGATTACACCTCCCCCCCCCCCCCCGCACACACACACACACACACACACACTCGCAGACCCCTCCGCCTTGTGTATCTGTCACACACGGACGGAGAGAGGAGGGTATGAGGAAATAAATATATAAATATTGAAATAAAATCTGAATCAAAATGCGGGCGCGCTCTGATTCCACCTCTGAGCGGCCCCAGCCTGTGTGAAGAAAATGGAAGCCAGGACATTAATTTCCATGATGTCAGGAACCTGGGGGGGGAGGAGCGGCGGGGGAGTCATCAGTGGTGGCTGATTACCGCTGTTTGTGTGTGTGTGTGGGGGTGTGTGTGTGTGTGTGTGTCTCACTTTCCCCCGTCTCGCCGAGATATCACCGTCTCAGAAAGCCTGAGAGGTTGTTTAACTTTTCCCTTTCTAACGGAGTGAAAGGCAGGTGACAGGGACGGCGACACAGCGGCTTATCCTGAAAAACACCACTGTGCAGCAAAGAGGGGGAAATGTAAACACTGTTGGAACACCATGCCGCCTGACACACAGGTGCGATGTAAAAAAAAAACCCACTTCTAGCATTCTGCGTATCCATACACAGAATGCTAGAAGTGGGGTTTTTCTTTTTTAAAGTGGCAATTTGGAACATTGTTGCTGTTGTTTTTTTTTTTTGTATTTTGCGACATCTTTGGTGATAAGCAGTGTTTTGCCCTACACTTCCCAGAGATCAACAGTGTCGCCAAATAACTGAAGCACATACTCAACCAATATTATAGTTATATTGACAAAAGACAGCGACTGCTTACAGTAACGTTAGGACCAGACCTACACTAGCGCTTAGCAATAGATCTAACAAGCTGCAACTTGATTTAGGCCCTGGACCAAGCATGGTTATTATCGTAAACTAGATCCCGCACACTCTCTTGCTCAGCATCACAATTTATTGATCATACTAACATTTCAGTCCCTCTGGACCTTCTTCAAGAGTATTTTAAACAATTCTTAAATAGATAATACTCCGCCCATTCTGTGTGCACAGGTGTGGGACAATTATTCTCCTGTGGGAGTGTCTCTCAATAATTGACAATCTGTGGCATTATAGTCCACACATAAGAAAAAGAAAAGAAAAACAGGAACAAGTGAGACACCACATCACATACTTATATCTATTTGCAAAAATATTTACAGAAGTTGCATATTTAATGAATGAAAACATCGGCCTTGCAGCTGTCATAAGTCATTCAAAATTGTGCAATCATATGAAATACTTGTATCTTGAGCGCACCATAAATAGGTCTATTTGATCCCAAAGCTCCTTAGAGCATGACATGCCATGGAATCTCATCGTTCAATCCTTTGGGGGATAAAGTTTGCAAATTAAATATCCGGTATACTTCTCTTCTATTAAGAATTTCATCAATGTTACCACCTCTCTCTGGCAGAGTCACCTTTTCAATGCCCTGGAACCTGAATGATGAGATGTCATGTTTGAAGTCATTGAAATGTACTGCTATTGGGTAACCCTCCTTATGGAGCTCTTGTGTTCACTTATTCTCTGTTTTAATGAACGTGATGTCTTACCAACATAGGCCACATAACCCACAAGGGCATTTGATCATATAAGTTACATGAGAAGTGGAACATGTGATGACAGCACTGATAAAAAATTAACATCTGTAATTCTGTATAGAGTAGTGCATAGTGTACCAGACTTTTTCTCATTTCACATGTCCAGGAAATGAACTTTATCCAAAGCATATTCTATAGTGAACTTTAAATTGGGATCTTTTTCATTGAGAACTCTTGTAAACTCTTGTAATTCATCCGTGTCCCTCCCAAAAAGACAAAAGGTGTCATCAATGTATCGATACCATTTGGATATTTTATCAACAAATGATTCTCTGTGGGATTGTATGTGAATTTTTCTTCAAAAAGACCTACATATATGTAGACCTACATATACTGTAGGTAGATATGAAACAAAGGTTTTTAGAACGGGGTTAACCAGGTGATTGTGTGGAGGAAGCCTATCATATGGCTTTGCAGAAATCAAGAAATGAATTGTTACAAAAGAATCCCCCACAGAAAAATAAATACTCCATCATGTTTAGTACAACCTATAACCCTGACTGCTATAGACTGGGTTCTATTATTAAAAAACATTGGCACATATTATCATCAGACCCAGCAATGTCCATGGATTTGAAAGAACCAGCACTAATAGTCTATCGAAGAGGACGTAATCTCAGAGACAGCCTTGTACATGCTACATGCTCAGTGAAAAAGAGTACACCGGCTTTGTTAAAACCTCTTCCAAATGGGTGCTACAAATGCAGAGAATGTGCTCAATGTAATAATATGGTCAAATGTAACTACTTTTCTCATCCTCATACTGGGAAAAAGTATTTTATCAATGATGTCATCACATGTTCCACTTCTCATGTAATTTATATGTTCAAATGTCCTTGTGGGTTAGCCTATGTTGGTAAGACATCACGTTCATTAAAACAAAGAATAAGTGAACGCAAGAGCTCCATAAGGAGGAATGATAGAGATTACCCAATAGCAGTACATTTCAATGACTTCAAACATGACATCTCATCAATCAGGTTCCAGGGCATTGAAAAGGTGACTCTGCCAGAGAGAGGCGGTAACATTGATGAAATTCTAGAAGATTAGTATACTGGATATTTAATTTGCAAACTTTATCCCCCAAAAGATTGAACGATGAGATTCCATGGCATGTCATGCTCTAAGGAGCTTTGGGATCAAATAGACCTATTAATGGTGCACTAGAATTTCATATGATTGCACAATTTTGAATGACTTATGAAAGCTGCAAGGCCGATGTTTTCATTCGTTAAATATGCAACTTCTGTAAATATTTTTGCAAATAGATATAAATAGATATAAGTATGTGGTGTCTCACTTGTTTTTCTTTTCTTTTTCTTATGTGTGGACTATAATGTGACAGATTGCCAATTATTGAGAGACACTCCCACAGGAGAATAATCGTCCCACACCTGTGCACACAGAATGGGCGGAGCATTATCTATTTAAGATCATTGTTGTAAGAATTGTTTAAAATACTCTTGAAGAAGGTCCAGAGGGACCGAAACGTTAGTATGATCAATAAATTGTGATGCTGAGCAAGAGCAGTGTAGGGGATCTTCTTTTCTCAAGACTAAAGTGATACTTTCCAATGCACCTGCATCAGAGATAGTTGGATGTGCAAATATCTCTATGAAAATATTATCGTAAACTAAAAATAAGACAAAAACTAGGTGTTAAAAAGTATTGTTGTGAAGTGAAATAAAAATAGAAACGAGGCATTGTGAAAAAACTGAAACTGAACTAAAACTATCTTGGCTAATTGTAAAACAAAATAAAAAAAAATATAGGTGAAATGGTTTTATTTTGAGTGAATTTTGGGCAGACAATTTTTGGCTATTTTTACTGAACACTCATTTAGTGAACACTGAAAAATTCATGTAAATTTTCAATTTATTGTTTGTATTGTTTGTCTGAACTTCTGTCATTTTACCTATAAAAAATACCACCCTACGAAAAATACTAAAACTAGAACTGAAGCTAAATAAGAACTAAACTAAATCTAAACATTTATAAAAGATAAAAACTGAAACAGCCAAACCCACAGTGAAACACGATTAATCTGTGTCTTTTACCTTAGATTTTCTGTTGATGCAGTTTGAGTTTCTCTTTTCTTTGTATGTTCAATCATTGGTAGCTATCGCTGCTCATGCTAACTACCCAGTTCTTCTTCTGTTTATTCCAAACAAACTGTTGTTGCTGCTGTCGGAAACATAAATCGCATCACTTCCTGTGTGCCAGAGGATTTTTCCTTGGAAAGAGCTACCAGACACCAGGTGTTTAACAGCAAATTTAAAAGCTTTCATGAACTGTATATAGGTTGAATCACTATTGTGTTTGATCAATAAGCGATAGAAAGTAGCAAAACAACAATCTATTTATATGAAAATGTGACGGGTTATTACTTTAAAATGACAGAGGATGAATGTGATCTTCAGGTACATTGTGTCTTCTCTTACCCTTGTCTACCCTTGTCCTGACCTTCTCCATGTGAAGTGTGCGTTCCTGTTTGCTGTACTGAATAATTTGTGAGCGCATGACTTCCTACACAGTCAGCAGATCTGGCTTTCCCATCAGTCCCAGTCCACTCTCCACCAGCAATACAACTGTATAATGAGACCAACTGGATCCTGAATACTGCACATCAAACCGTGCTTTCAAACTAAATGAATTACTAAAAATTGCATGTCAGAGAATGTTTATTTACATGCTATTTATAATTTATCTCCAAACCCTACACTTTGGGAATAACGGCAAGGTTAGTCATGAGGTGAGCTGGAAAAAACTAGACAAAATGTGAAAAGTTTGAGCATCCATGAGAGCGATTCTGCATATACATGTAGAACAGGCAGTGTGGATCTGTAGCAATCCTCTTTCTCGTTGCTCTCGGCAGGTACCTGTGTACTGGCGAAAAAAGGAAAAATATATTCTCTTTTGGGTTCAGCAGGTACTGAAATGATGTGAACTTCGGGGGCATGAAATATTTGCATTTCAACCATGCCTGAACACGGACCTCGACTTAATGTATTCAGTCTCCACTGATCTGGGAACGCAGCTGCTCGAAACCCAGAATATTGAGCGGTTTCAGACCAAAGACTAGTCAAATAGAAAGAGTGCATGGAGGCATAGGAGCTATTTCCCTCGCTTCGCTCTCTCTCTCTCTCTCTCTCTCTCTCTCTCTCTTTCTCTCTCTCTCCTGTTGAATGGCATTATGACAGAGCGGTCCGATGTGTTTGTCTGAGAGGGGACTCAGAGTCAGGGCCATGACAAGTGTCTGCTTTCTGTAGTGGGAGAGAGAGACAAAGAGACGCACAGACAGAGGAAGCGAAGGCATCGGGGACAGACAGAAAGAGGCAGAGCAACGTGGTCGCTGTGCAAAATTGAATCATTATCCCTCACACCTGAATGCAGGTATACAGGTTTGTTCAGTTCATCTAGAGATGCCCGGCTAGGCTAAACTCCAGTTTCACAATGAAGACAACAAAACGCTTTGTTGATTGTTTTGCATGTCCAATAAGAGTCGGGTATTATTCTAATGTCTGGACAGCAAAAAAACACGTTTATGATGACATGATAGGATTCAGATCACATCACTGAAAATTAAACTCTGGCTGTGTTCACACCAAGCAGTTTGACCAGTTTGATTGAACTCTGTGTGTGTTTACTTCTTTATTCTGGTTCATTTGGCGAGAACACTGCCATTCGATCCCGGGTGCAAACCAAATAACGGCACAGAGAAGTTTGAAAATGCGAGTCCCGGCCCTCTTCCAAGAGAACTGCGGTGCGGCTCATTAGAAGTGAGAACGTAATCGTGCCAAATACAGGAAATTACCTCAAAACATTATTTTATGAGCATGTTGTTCGTTGTTTGGCCCTTGTTCCATTCAGTTTTATGGGTATCAGGAGACGGATGTTGACATCTGATCGCCAGCAGTTACTCATGCTTGGAAAGCCTAGCAGAACAAAATGAACAAAATGAACTGAGGGCAAACCGCAGCCTGGACTGATGCTCATATTCTCATATTCTCATATTCTTCATGTGTTTTTACCTGGCATGAACACCAGAGATGGAAATTACAGCAAAGAGCACAGGCATGTCCGTAGAGGAACCGGGTTCAGATTTGTTTTGAATCCCCCGCTCCCCTCGCTGCCAAAATCTCTAACCTGGCAGGATGACAGGTTCCCAAAACTCTGTCCAATAAACAAGCTGCTTGTGAGTCCATGTGACTTCTGTTTACAAGCCCTGGTTCACTTGTAATTGGGCAGTGTGAACCTAAATGAACCAAATGCAAAAATGCCACAAAGGACCAAAGAAAACAAACTGTAGGTGTGATCACACCCTCAGTCTGACTCTGGAGTGTACAAGTGTTGATTGGAGGGTTGTTTGTCCACTCATAGAGCTGATATGGCACTGAGGCGGCTGTTCAAAACTCTAAATCTAAAAGTGGTCAATTAACTCTGATGGGTGTGGATTGATATAAACACTGGCATAGTGTTGATTGTTACACTCTCAAAGTTAAACTAACACATGATTTTACTGTGCAACCGATCTTGACAGTCAGCCTAAGATCATATCTGAAGAACATCAGATTTGCCTCTGTTTGAGCATCATAAAAGAGATCATACAATGTCCAGTGACTAGTTTATAGGGCAGTAACAGCAGATGTGAGGACGGATAATGGTGTGACTTCTTAACATGTTTTTATCTAAGGCTTTCTCCTTGAGGGCATTAAAGCATAACCACCAGCATATGTTGCTCTGTGCTGCCTCACATTCACTCAGCTTTGTGAAAGACAGTAGCTCAGTCCTTCCCCACGCTGTGCCTCAGTACTAGGAGGCAGTGTTACGTTGCCATGGCACTAAATTTCTTTCCTTAACTCAAGAGTGGTAATTAAATATCACACATGCAGATGTTGTTCCTTTTGTTGCACCTTCCCCATTTTGTTCTGCTCTCACCCTTAGATGCTAAAAATAATTGCATTTGGCAAAGAGAAACTCAGCAGGGGATGATTCAACTTTGTAGTCATAGCCATGGCCCCCTTTTTATCCTCTCTAAGTGTTCCCTCTTACATTGTAGCAAAGAGCATCTCCATTTTTCAGCTGTAAATAAAGAGCTGGAACAGGAACCCAGCGGAGACGGAGCCTGGCCTTTATTCAGACGCAGGTTGGAATTGTCTGAGAAAGTCAGCACCCATATTCCTCACCTGCACAAAGCTGCAGCATCGCTCAGAACAAAAAGCCAACCCCCCTCAGAAGTGTGGCACTGAAAGTGATACAGTGGCAATAAAATCACCAGGGGACCTGAGATTTCTCTCTAGAGCCGCAACAAAAAAGGCAAATGCTCTTTGATGCTTTCAGGTTCAACGTTGTTGTTTCAGAGTGAAGCAGAGAAAGAGAGAAGTTTTATTCAAATTGGTTGGAGATGTGAATAGAGCGGAGCGCTGATCTCAGCCTAGTTTCCAAGAGGAATACAATAACCCAGTGTGTGTTGTTGCCATGGAATTTATAGTCCCCCAGAAATTTGTCTTAGTTTGTTTGTTTGCTTTCATATTTATCCCTCTGCTACATCTCCAGCCTCCCTGGAAAGATTACTTCAGGTCTCGGTTTAAAAAAATACAAGAGATTTAAGTCAAAGCTTGGCTTTATAGTCTTTGTGAAACATCAACTACATATGTATTACCATATTGTTTCCATGCTGGTATCTGTCAAATCCCAAAATATACAAACACTGTTTTTTTTTTTTGCTTGACAAATGTTTTATTTGCAACAACAAAAACTTGTTAATGCTCATAAAACTGATCCTAACTTTTTAAGCGAATGACAAGGCTCCTAATGCACAAATTCACAGCGTTCCCATCTGGCTCCAGACATCCGCCTCACTTTGCTGAGTCAAACATGGAGACCCTCTCCATATTTAACCATGTCAGCCTACTCTGCTCTGTGGAGAGCGAGTGGTGTAGTGAACTAATCTGTCTTGCTTCTGTGGAAAATGATGCAGGACATAACTCACTCCGATGGCGTCCTGCCTCCCAGGGATTGACTAATGGCTATTTCCTTGAATGCTGAATCAAAGGAAACAAACTGGGGGCGCAACTGAACTGCGTCTCCCGCGATCCCCCGCCACAGAGATGGACGTTTGCCAGCAACAGCGTTGCCAAATTTTTCCTCCTCATCTCATCTCATCTCATCCCCATTCTAATGCTGATTTGTTGTTATAGTGGTACATTACATCAGCAATTGTAGATTGGCAATATAGAGGCAGACACACTCACACACACACACATACACAGAGCCTCATATTAAATCAGAAGAAGTGCAGACGGCTTCTCTTTTTTGACAAAGTTTCTGTTTCATGCCACCAAGTTGCTGCCGAGTTTTCATTGTCTGCTCCATCAAAGTTGTCGTGTTCCAGCCGAAAGCATCCACACCGGCAGTGACTGATGAGCGGCAGATGTGAACTGGGACTCGATTCACGATGTCACGTCATGTTCATCCAAAAAATACGCAATTATCCTCTCCGCTATCTGTGCCCCATTATCATAATTGTATTTGTGGCTCTTCCCTCTGTGATAACTTGGCACAGGTGCCGCAGTGATTAACGTGCTGCAGGTTTAGACTGGGAGGCTAGTGGGAAGGATGGAGACTGGAGCCTGTTTGGAAAGGTATACAGAAAGGGGTCAGTCTCACAACACAGGGTTCTGCTGAAGCTTTTCGTTGATGTCACTGTACTAAGTTTAGACGGGTGGGACAGTGAGATAGCGATAGCCTTTCTGAAAGTGAACGCAAGCGGCGGTCAGTGTCAAAACACACGATCCACACAGAGGTTTTATTGATGTCCCAGTACTATAATTTCAGTGAGAAAGACAGCAAAAGCCTTTCTGAAAGTGCATGCAAACAGTGGTCAGAGTCAAAAACACAGCACAGTGGGTGGGGGGGGGCTTGATTGTTTGGGAAGCCATCACAGGTTTGATCGCCACAAATTCAGCATCCTTCAACAAGAGACTGATCCCTGATCTGTCCTAGGTTTGTTGGCCCTGTATGAGTGGCATAATAGGATATGCTAAGAAAGAAATAACTAATTTCTTGTAAAAATGGGAGCTGAAATATTCTATGGAAAAAAAGAACAGCAAGATGGTCTGTTGGTTAGATTCAGTCCTGTAAGTGGAAGGTTACAGGTTTGATCCCCCACTGGTGAAAATCATTCATGCATGTGTGTTGCAGAGGGATATGCACAGAAATAGTTTACTAATTATGCATATCGTGGGTGTCATGTCAAACCTTGTCACTCCAATTTTGGTGATTTTTATGCTTTCACTTCAATTGAAGGGGTAGCAGTGTTCCTCTGTGAGAAAATCCTCTATCCTCTTGGGTTTATAAAACTCTTACCAAACCCATTGGATAATGTCAAAAATGCATTGTATCAATCGACATACAAATCCGTTCTTCTAAGTTAGTGAAAACTTGGAAATATAAGGTTTTTACCCAAAAGTGATATGTGTACTATGGCAATTGAAGTTCTCTACAAAATCATGTCGTCAGAGGTTTCACTGATGTCATGTTACTGTAAGTTTAGTTCCACTAGTTCACCAGTTCACTTCCAATGTAATCAGGTCAGGAAGTGTACTTTCTTCAAAACGAGAACTCTTACAGATCTCAGGACCAGTTTAAAGGGAGATATTAAGTTGAAGGAATGAAGCTTCATCATTATTACATGAATTAGAAGAGCTGCAGAAATACATTTTGAATTGATGGGATGGCAGCTGAATAGAACACTTCTCTATACAGCTGCATCAGCAGAGCCGGGTGCTGAGGTGTGCCGTTCTGATGGCTGACAGACAGGGATGAACAAGAGAACAATTAGTCATTCGCTGCTGCTCTTATCCTGCCCCTTTGAAAGTGTTATAAAACTGTCTAGACAAAAAGTGAGTTTACATAAAGAGTTAGTCATGTGTTATGAAATGGGAATGACTGTTACAAATGGATTGGGACTTATGTTAGGACTAATTTCCTGATCACTTCCAGCCCATTCCCTAACCCTAACCCTAACCCTATCTGTATGTTAAAGGGGCGTTAAGTAACGTATGACTTCTAGTGATCTCTATCAGTGACCATTAGGATCTGCAACAACATTAAAGTCCCCATGAAATTAACTCCCATTCCTTTTACCCGCTGGAAAACACAGTATCTATTGTGGTGACCTCATGCTGCACCAGTAGGCGTAAATATAATTTTCCTTTTTGAACAGTCCTGCCCCTCTCCACCCCTCCCTTCAAATAAAAATACCTTTCTCTCCCTGACTCATATTCCATTGGTTTAGACTTTTGAATGATCCCTCACTGCATTATGTCCCACCCCCAACATCCTGTTTCAACAGGAAATGCATCAAATCCAGGAAGTAAAGAAGTCATTTCATGGGGTCTTTCTGTCAATGTTGTTCCAAAACAGTGTATCTCAGCATGACTCATCATTTAGCCATTAGTAGTGATCAACAACTCTATCAAACCCCCACAGATTATATTATGGTCGTTTTGTGCTACAGCAGGGCAGTAAAACTCGTACTTATTGCCCTTTTAACAATGTTAGGAGGTTGACTTAGCATTTCTCTACAGTTTCTCAATTTCTGTCTCCATCTCTGTCTCCATCTCTCTCTATCTCCTCTCTCCCACATTTGGGCACACACACAAACACAGACACACACACATCACGTACAATCTCGTTGTCTGGGGGTTAAAAAGGGAGACTTTTACAGTCTTGGGAAATCTCGGCGGTAGCATTCCTGCTGATGTTTCCCACCATCCCGCTGCAGCTCTAATCCTGGCTCAGCAGCTCGCCGGCTCCGCCCCTCGGTAATACCCAACTGAGACAAACAGGGGCATTTTCTACCAGAGGTTTAATGATGACTGCAGGCGGCAGGCTCTGTTCCTGGCTGCTGCTCCTCAGAGATGGCAATATATTTGATAGGATTTAGTAACTGATCTAATAGTCCTGGACAGTGAATGCCAGGTCAGGAAGAGATTAGAATCAACGGCCCGCCCTATTTTTGGCTGGCTGACCAATCAGGGAGGGATGTGCCGGGGCCCCACTGTACTGGCCTATTTCATTACATGGATTTATGGGTGGGCAGTCACACTGACCCTTTGTTGCTCTCCATCTGCTCTTTACTGTCTCATGTGAATTTGCGTCTGTGGGTGTTTTGTGTGTCCGAATATGTCTCCATGCGCGTCGGTATGAAAGGAATGAGGCTGAGTATTAAAATGACATCAGCTGGGAGTATGACACCAATTTGACACATACACCAGTATGTGTTAGAGCGTCAAAGAGAGTGCAAGAGCTGAGCACAATAAAGGAGCTTCATCTCTCGCCTCTGCCTCAGCTTTTATGGTTCTTCATTGGGCAAAATCCTTGACAGATTCAAATCCTTGACAGATTCAAAAGCGCACCCAGCATGCACCTCTCTACACTACAATCTTATTGGAGCAGGTTCAGGGCTTATCTCAGACAGGAGTCAGATGGAGGAACAAAAACCACTTATCCTATTGAAATTACCAAGGAGATTTGAAACTGACCACATTCCAGCCATGGTTACATAAACATTTGATTCCCTTTGTATTCTCCTCTCCTCTCCTTCAACACCTATTGTGACACTTATAGCTCTCTGTGTGAAGCCTTGGAAAAATCCTAAACTTATTAGATAAAAACTCAGGGAGATTTAACTTGGATCCTTTGCAACAACAACTTAGCAAGATCGCTGAGATAGTATTGACCTTCACTTGGTGAATGAGTGAAGGATGCTCATTACAGCAGAGGCCCATCTTATTACAGATTTCTCCCCGGTGCTTATTGCCCATCACATTACCTCCCCTTTCTCCATCTTCCTCCACTCAATTCCCTCCGTCTTCTTCGACCTCTCCGGTTCCTCTGCCAATTTCCCCCCTGCGAACTTGTCTAAAGTAGTGCTGAACTGCAGACAAGACAGGAGCTGGACAGGTGGAGATTAAACCCTCTCCTCATTGTGAAGCCCACGGGGGGAACATCCAAACAACCAGAAACAAGTTGTACTCCCAGGCCCAGTCGAGCCTTTAGTGTTCTGCCAAGCTGGGATTACTCCCATAAGGGAAAAAGAGCGACTGATGGGAGGGAAGAGGCATGGGCCAGCAGGTTCTACCTGCACGATGAGAGCTTTCTCAGGGGAGAACCTGCTAACGTCTGGCCCCGGTGTGGAGGAGATGGAGAGTCCTGCCAGCTTCCCCCCACTACTCCTCCACAGGTAAAAGGCCACAGCGGGCCGGTTCTCGGCAGGATGGGGCCAACAGGGAGCAGCCTCACCGCAGGGGAAAGCTCCTGGAGGAGGAGGAGGCGGAGGGGGCAATGGTCCGACCGTCTCAGGGAAAACATTCAGTACAGTAGAGATGAATACAGGATTTGGATTGGGATGTTCTGATATCCTTAGCTCTCAGGCACTAATTGAAACTTGCTCCAATGGGCTTAGTGTAGATATGGCACAGTCGGTATATCACACAGCTTTGGATATATTCCACCTAATCCAGATCTGATTATTGCTCAGCACTGGCATTATTGAGCAAAAATGCTAAACATCTCCTAACCGTCTAAGGTTGATCTGTATCGCAACATTAATGGGATCATCTCAAGTTGGGGGGTTTCCGCGTCAAATCAGATTCCCATCTCCTCTGCCGGCCAGCAGCGCACTGCAAAAAACAACCATCTTAACAACTCATTTAGTCTCATATTCAACCTTATATACCATATTCAAATCTTATTTTTCTTAAAACACTTGTTTCAGGAATTTTCTAGAAATGAGTGTCAGTGTGTTGAAACAAGTCAGAATAAGGCAAAACACTGCACTACTATCAAGAAAATGACACTTGATTCTACAATATTCTTGAAACGAGTTGATTTGCATTGGAAACAAGCAAAATTATCTAACACTGTTGACATTTTTTTCACTTGTTTTAGGAAAATTCTGATTATAGGACTCAATAATAGACTCAATGATGAGAAGATGGAGGTTTTTTGCAGTATGCAAGCTGGTGTCTTTGTGAATGGAAAACACGTGTTGATGCTGCTTTCAGCTGTCATATGATCCTCCTGGGAGAATCCTTTTACCATGTAGACGCCCCTCAGGGTGCTGTTAAAATGTATAGCACTTTAGATATTATGAAGTGTTAGGATGTTTGGTATATACAGTATATATATATATATTTATTTATATACATATGTGCCTTCTGAAGGGTATTTCTTCCTCAGCGCTAAGAAGATCTCTTTATCTTTTATTAAGATATCACAGTAGGAAGAAATCCTCAAGAAAAAGTCTAGGAAAGGTCAAGTGCCTTGGAGGGACAGGGAAAAAAAAGACAATTTTTCATCCATGATTGATGATGATCCGCCTGCAAAGCAGCACGGCTCAGTGTGTGGAACAGACACAGAGAGGTCACACACATGAGGATGAGTGTGAAAAACACTCCTTCACTCCCACGCACCAGCACGAAGACACTCACACTCTCACACACACACACACACACACACACACACACACACACACACACACACCATACCACACACATGAGAACATGCACAGACTCTCAAAGATGGCTTTTGTAGTTCAGAAGCCAGAGGGATCACACAGTAGGCAAACCGCTAGTGGGTTTAACCATTAGGTACATGCGGTGTGACAGAAGGTCAAGAACTACCAAGTCTTCAAGACATGAGTAATTAAACAGATCTCTGCTATAAAAAGCAAGTTCTAAGGCTGCGGCAGCCTTAATGAAGGCTGGATTCTGAAATGCCTGAAGACTGTCCATTATTTTCAGAACAGACAACTGAAGAGTGACTGTTTGATCACTGTTATAAATTATTGAGAATTTCATTTAAGCCATATATTTGCATATGGATTCAGTGCTAAAGTAATATTTGACATTTTCATTTTGTTACTTTCTATTGTGATTCAATAGTGATTCAACCTACAGTATATCCAGTTCATGGAATAATAAAACTCAAGGATCTGACAGATTACCACTTTAAGTTTTAGAGAGTGTGACTATTTTTTGCTTGTTTGTTTGGGTTTTTTTTTTTTGGCTCTCTTTTTAGCTGTCTCAACAGGCCACCTTGACCTTTTCTCTTTGTTTTCACAGCCTGCCGTGACGGAGAGCGCCGCACACCACCGGCACAATCAAGGCACCCAGCGTCTCTCACACTGTTTACCATCCCACCCATTGAAATTCCATATAGGCCTCACAAGACTGATGACTCATAACTCATCGCTCATATAGAATCCGCACCAATCCAGATTTAGCACAGCTTTCTTCAGAGCGAAGAACAATTAAGACACGCTCCGCATAAATGGAATCAGTCTCACTGCCTCATATCATATTTGCTAAAAAAAGATCTTTTAGTCCATTTGCATGCTAGTTAATATGACCCATTTTATTCCTGTGTAAGCACCTACCAGCTTAGACATATCAAGCTGCAAGGTTTCGAAGGAAAACATCCCAGGCAAAAATCATGTTGATGGATCTAAATTTAATTCTGCCTTATATGGGTTTTACAATTACGCCTTCCCCAGACTAATAAGACCGTTAAAGTATTGACATCATAACAAGCCTCCCATTTCAAGCTGCCCATGACAGATGCTGTGATAAATGTTTCTGTATAAATTGATGCAGAATAAATCTCTTGGCAAACAAGATAGTCATAAACAGCTTGTTGCCTGCTGAGAGCTTATTTGCATTGAGTAGACAGGGAATTATTAAAGTTCAGGAACTCCGATTCCTTGTCAGAGCGACGGAGGGAGAGAAACAGCATGCGGGACGCGGGTGTCAATCTCCCCTCCGTCCCACCCAGGTGACCCCCTTCCTGCCCCGTTTGATTATTGCACTGGATAGCCGGTTCGGTGGTAAAAAGGCTCCACATGTGCACTTCACCTGCCTGGTTAGGATTGGATGGGAGCGTTAACAAGCTTAGCTGAGTATACATATTCATGAGACACCATGTGTAGGATGAGTGATGTGCCTGTCACTGGTTTTAAAACGCAGGCTTGATCATCGATAAGCCTCGTATACGTAGTGCAAGGGATTCTATTAAAGAGGCCGTGCATGAAGAGAAAGCCTCTGAGCTCACGTTCTCCCTCAGGTCAATGTAAGAAGCTATAAATTACGCTGAATGAAAATCTCATTTACATTACTAAAGATAGGGGATTATCCTATATTTCATATAGCACAGATGTACTACATACTTTTTGTCCCACTGCAATCAAAACGACTTAGCCTCAACAGACGTATTAGATTCATATTAAGTTCATTCTTCCTGCTTCTGTACAGTATATGCATTTTGTTTCTTGTTCTTTTGTGTCTCAAGGCTGAGTATAAGCGGAAATGTGCAAATGTACCGGATAAAATGAGTTGAAATTACAAATTAAGCAGCTACTTTGTAAATGAACCTTCAAAAAGGCAATTGCACTCTAATTAAATCCATTATTCATATTGTCACATTTTCTTAGTCCCTATACATTGCATCAAACATAAAAAAAAACAACAAAGGATAAGGGATGAAAAAGCGAGAGGGGAGAAGGGAAGAAAGAAATGCATGCGGGGGTTAGTCCTGAGGCCGGTCAGGTGGAGACAGTCACAGCGCAGACAGTCGGAAACATCGGCCTAAAAGCATTCCTGTCTGTCACCACGGCAGCAAATGATTTACACAGAGCAATCACACTTCCTTCCTGTACATGCTGAATAAGCTATCAGCCACAACTGATGACCACAACGGCTACCCAACACACACAGGTGGCCAAGAAACAAAAAAAAAGCAGCGGATGACTTTTCCAAAGTGGTCAACAGGTACCACTGAGCTTACAGGAGAGAAACACAATGAACTCTTAAGGGTCAGTAATGAACTCTGACCGGGAAATGTACTGGACGGTTTGTGGCCTAATGTGAACGCTAATGGAGCGGCCCATTGTGCCGCTTCCTGATGAGAAAACTCCCATGGGGCTTAGAGTGGGTGCTCTTATCTGGTTGGGCTGGAAGCAGAAGCCAGGAAGTGACTTCACCCACAAAGCCGGCTCGATAACATACTTCCACTCACATGCAAACACACACACACACACACACACACACACAGATGAAAGCAGCAGGGCACTAGCTAACTCAGCTGCAGCACATCAGTCCTGGATAATCACTGCTCACGCACTAAGAATAGAAAATGTTGTAATCTCTATATTTGGCATCCAGGGAGGGGTGTTTTGAATAAATATTGCACCAATGCTTTTGAGCTCATTTCAAAAGAGGATGAAAGGGGAATTCAAGAGAGAGGCGATTTAAAAAAAAAAAAAAAAGTCCACAAAATATAAGGTCATGACCATTTCAACAGAACCAATTTTACAGTTGCCTGCTTGCTTCGATTCTTATACAACAGATGATTCTTGACAGAAATATTCTGTAAAATGCCGTTCATTCTCAGTACCGGGAAGTATGAAAGGAGGGCTTCTCAGCCTCTTTGCAAAGGTAGGGTTTTTTTTTTTTTGGTTTTTTTTAGGTTAACAATGCGTGGGTTGACTGGCTTCGAGTGAATGAGGCTCTTCAGGGGTCTATTATGTGGTCTTTGATACAACAGTGTCACAATAGGGCGTAATGAAGTGAGGTGACAGATTGGCCATGAGCAGAAGTGTTCCCATTGAAAAATAAACCTCTCATACTCCGTGTGAAATGATCTCCCTCTCGCGCTCACAGGGAAAGTCATATCATAACCCTGGGTTATGATATGACTTTCCATCTCAATGACAGCTAGTATCAGTCTGTCAGTGAGACACAAACGGGAGAAAAACAAGCTGACAATGAAATAAAAAATACCTCTGAACTGTAGGAATGCTTTTCTCGGGCTACAGACAAAAATCAAAAGCGTGCGGTTAGATGCTTTGTTGATTTGTCATTTAGTTGAGGAAAGGGGATTTGTGTGATAAGCCTAACATATTACCTGATTACTATCACCTATTTGTATGAAAATAAGCCCATTCACTTTGCCTTCCATAACATGAGATTACCCATTTGAAAAAAAGAAAATATCCACCTCTAGCTTTCTATACTGTCAACATCTGTATAGCAACATAATGGAAAAAGTATTTTTTCCCTCAAGCATATGTTTTTACAAATTCTGCAAATAAAGAAAGGAAAGTGACTTGTTTCACTTTAGCTGCCATTCATAATGACATAAAACTATATTCACAACCAAAAGCTGTTGCCTTACAAGGTAATAAATGCCTGTGCAGCAGACATACAAACATGTGGTTCAACAGTAGGGTGCAAGGACGGATTTTGTCTGGAGAATATCCACAGCGGTGTCAAGGGACGCTGTCGGATAAAGAAAAAAAGTAAATCTTCGGTCAGAAAAATCGATTCCTGTCATAAAAAATCGGAGCGTGGACTCTCTCTCTCCCCGCAGCAGGGCGAAGAAATGCTCTGAGTGACAGGCAGGCGCCGTTTTTAAAATCTGTCTTTGTGCAGCAGGAATTGCGGTTGCTGGCACTATAACCTTTGCCTCCATCCCAGGAAGTGACTGAGATCTCCATGACAACCGAAATCTGAATAGCGAGCGGCTTCATTGGAAGTGACATATTAATAAACTGTAGACCCCAGAGGGACTGTAATCACACTTCAATTAGTTTTCCCTCCCTCTTCTATTCCTCTCTTTCTCCGCCTCCCCGTGTATTTAATAATGCGATGTTAGTATAGTCTGCAGAAGCCATAACATTAACGATTCCCCAGCTGCAATATAGATCAATGTGATGAATTGTCACAGTGCCAGCACAGTATGATAACGGGCCTAAATGATTGTCAGATATATCGCACACTAAGGATGACAGACACTTTCTAACCAAGGAAATCGCAAAATTTATACTTACTTAGTCGAGAAGATTCTTGCCAGAAAATGTTGACAACACATTTATCTGCTGCAGAAAATGATGTGAAAAATTTACAATCTCTGAGCAGATGATTCAAATTACATAGGTAAGATTATTTTTCAATGGCTGGTTCTCAGCATGTGCTTTCTCTCGCCTCAGGTTAAGTAGACTGAGCGTGTAAAATTTTAGGACCACCTGCTTGTTTCATGACCATTTACAAGGTGAAAACAATCACCCTTTTTTTCACACATTAAATCCAGACGGGTAACATGAGTATTTTTAAGCCTTGAGATAACTGAGAAGTGGATTGTGCAGTAGAAAATAACATAGTAGCTATTTTGACAGTTTTTCTTTATTTTGTTACAATCCATTTCAATATAAAGAAGTGTTGGAACTGTTTGTTGTTTCCATCTTGCGCTTGAGATGCAAGACAAATTTAGGGGGAAATCTGTCTTTGAAGTGTTATCTTACTTCACGTTATCTCTAATGCAGCCTAATGGAGTCAACAAAGATAAGAAAACCATTTTTTTTTCTTTTTTTTAATCTTTATTATCTTTGAAGTCATCTTAAAATAACCATGATGTCTCTTGGCTTATTCCTACCTCTGGAGATGCATTAGTGTCAAACCAATTGAAATCATTTTCTCACTGTCTGATAGCCCTTGCTCAGTCTTGAGTCTGCATAGTTTATGGGCAATTGTCATATACTTGACGTTTAAAATTCAATGAAAGGCACATTTAATAACTAAGTTTTGCTCTCACCCAAATTTCCTGCAGAGAGGGTGCCACTTACTCCGGCTGACCCGGAACAATTTGCCTCAGCAATCTGGAGACGATTTCAAGAATTAGTCAAACTTGTCATTCAAACGTTTCAGTTTCAGCTGTAAATGTCTAAAAGACGCAGGATGGGTAATGTTGCTTTAGAATGGGAGTACTTTTTACTCACCAGAGTCTACATACATTGGTTCTTTTGTTAGTTATTGTGTGCTAGATATGCATGCACACGCACACACACACCCACACACACACACACACACGCCAGCATGTTTTGCTTGTATTTCTGAGTTCTTTCATCTTCAGTGTCCAACGCGTGGAGACCTGAAAAACCCCTCGGAGCTACGTGACGGTTTGACGGTTCGGCGTAGAATGAATAGCAACATTGTGTCTGAACAATACTTGACAAACATGGCCGCTGGCATAAAAGCAGGAAGTTGGCATAGCGAGCAAAGGTAAACATCAGTGATGTTTCCCTCCTCTGTGCTCCTGACATGGCTGCATTGTTCCCACCATGCTCGCTCCCGCTCTCAGAGAAAGGGGCTTCTGTGTTACACTCAGTTTTCCTGAATTGTATAGAGCATAATGGCAATAATAACAGCCGCTTCCACATAATAGGAGCGACTGTATAGAGACTGGTATCCTAGAGTATCAATAGAGAGTTGTATCCTTCCTCATCTTGTGTGGGCAGCAGCTACACACTCAATATGCCTACTGAATCAAAGGAAGTAATGTTATTGTTGTTACTGATTGTAATACATGTAAAGATCACTCGATGCCTATGAAAAAACATGAAAAAGTGCCTCACAGTATCATGAGTGCATACTAGCAGTGTAAGTACCTTGTTAAAGTCACACTGAAATGAACAATGACTCTTTTTGTTTGCCTTTTTTAGCTCATTCTATCATACTATTCACCTAGTTGTCAATTTATAGCAATTTATATCTTTTGTATGGACTTAACGGTGTACCAGGAGGCAACATACATATTCCCACCAATAAAACCACAACAGATTTTTGAACAGTCCTGTTCCATCCACCCCTCCCATCTTTCTCTCCGTAACTGATCTCCCATTGGTTTACACTTTTGAATAATCCCTCCCCAAGTCATGTCCGACTCCAATTTCCTGTTTCATCAGGGAATACATCAAATTAACAAGGCAAGATGCTATCAAAATGTGATTTGATTGGGACTTTATGCAAAAACAGAATTATTTCGACTTGTCCTGCTTATGGAACTTTAGGTGTCTGATATTTGAAGCATGAGAGCTGATAGTAATATTTTTGTATTGAAGCTGACAATATTATTGTTCATTTTAACCAAAAAGTTACAAGGATTCAGTGTTTCTCTAAACATTCTATTCTTGTCAGGGTGGAAAAGCCTCTGAAGCAGCATTTAGACCGTCATGTGACACTGAGCCTCTCCATTGAAATCCATGCTAATGAAATTCTTTTAGGTGGGTTAGTAGCTGCTTATGACAAGGTCAGGCAGGTTTTATTCCAGGTTTTACAGACTGACTCCATGAAGCTTATGGGTAAAATCATTAACTTATTCATATCTGATTTTTATTAAAAGACCAACCGTTACATCAGTCTAACCTTGGTATATATTTTAGTATGATATTGTAATTCAGTATCATGTCATGGGGTGAACATTTGATCTCCACCCACAGCCATGGCCTTGCTGTAGTTGTGGACTGTTAGGTATGAAGAACAGCCATGCATAAGTTGTCTCCCTATTCTGTTGTCATACTGTCACTGTTTTCTGTCCTCTGCAGCTCAGCAGGAGTGATTCACGGCCGCTATATTTATGACATTGTCAGTCTTCCAGCTCCGCCTTCTCTGGGCTGTGTAATTTAACATGACAAAAGTGTGCAAAAAATGCCACACGGGATAAATGTTCAAAGAGATGTCTTGACAGTAGCGTGCGGTCAGAGCCTGCAAGACACTGGAGTCATTGTTATTCATCAAACATGTTATTAAATTGATGAAAAGACATAAAAACATGGCTTTTCATTTGAAATGCAATATTCTTGAGTATTAAAAGCAGTGGGAAAAGAGGCAAAAAAAAAATATTTCTTTTCATATGAATGATGAAATGTCTTAATGTGGCTGGGTATTGTAGTTGTCAGGTAAGCATGCAGCTCATCAATGGCTGCTAAAGAGTATGACAAGCCTGGCAGTCCTCTCACCCACCGCCTCCATCTACCACACATATGAAGTACATTATGGGTTTAGATGAAAGGGACAAGCATGAATACCAATCATACCATATCAATTAAAGCATCCAGTGCTGTACTACTACGTATGTCAAAGCTCATTTCCATTTGGTAAAATAGTATCAAGAAATAACGAGCTTGACCGTCTACAGAAAATTGAACCCAGGCATTATTTTTTAACTCTGAAGGCATTGGCAGTTGAAACATCTGTTTCACTTCAAAACAGACACACATACTCAGGTTAACCTGCGTGAACCGCTCCCCCTCTCAGAATGTGCTTTGAGAAATGGGTCAGTCCGGTGGCCATACAGTGCACGGGAGCGCTCGGAGATGGTTTGCTCCACAGGAGGGTTCTCATAACAGACTCCCACAGCTGGGACGACCTCTTAAACCAACAGACGATAGACGAGGCAAAAAACAACCATGTGACAAAAACACATTAACGCAATATCTTTCAAATAACAGTAATAACGATTTGTTTTCATCCTCCGAGTCTAAGAGACACTGTGTAGACCTGTAGGTGAGCAGGTGAGAAATAAAAAACGAGTAGTGTTTTTCTACCCACTCATTTCCTCTTAGGCTACGCTTGATAAGCAAATTCCCTCATAAGAAAACTGTCAGGACAATGGATACAGTGTCTGCTAGCTGTATTGACATCTCAGCCAGCCTCCGCTAATCGACCACAGCTCCCTTCATGTAGAAAGAGACCTCTTCACTCAATTAACCTGGTCTGCGCCCCCAAAGGACCAACAGTGGTTAAACAGGGGTCACAAAGCGACGCTATCAAGCCACCAGTTACCATTTATCTGAGACCTGCATCACTAGAAAAAGTGGATCTGATTTAGTGATTTTAGTCTAGCTGAGGACCGCAAATAGGCACATAGGCGCACACTTGACCACAATATACGCACATGCAGGAGCACACTGGAGTTTTAGCTATACACATAGCTAAAACAACATTTCCCTGAGGCAGAGAGATGCATAATCTCATTGGTTGAGTTAAACCTCAGTGAGTGCAGCCAAAGAATGTAATAGCCATACTAGCCATAATATAATTTTATTTATATTTTTACCAGAGTTCCTTCTTTGCAATTTCAGTTTGCCAGTTAGCTAACTTGTGCTCCAAGTTCTTTGGCTCCGCCCACTGAGATTTAACTCAACCAATGAGATTATTTCTGTCTGCAGAGCAGCTCTGCCTCTGAGAAATGTTTGTATAACTAAAACCCCAATGCAGTAGATTCAGATGTAGCCATTATGGTATTGAAGACTGACTTTTCACTATATGCACTGGATGTAACAAAATTAATTACTGCTACACTGCTGCTAAACCCCTAATGTTTAAATTTAGGTTCACCCTTTTCACTGCCGAGAGGCAGAGGGAAAGATCTTGCATCCCATTGATAACCTTTTTGTCACAGTGTACTGCAGGCTTATTCATCTTTTCTATACAGCATTTTAGAAGGCTGATGGATTTTAGAAACTGATGGATTATAGATACACTACGGTGGCCCTGAGGGTCAAAACACAATAACATTTCACAAAACACAACGACATTTCAGAAAACACAACATTTCACAAAACACAACATTTCACAAAACACAACGACATTTCAGAAAACACAACAACCTTTCAGAAAACACAACAATATTTCATAAAACACAACGACATTTCATAAAACACAACATTTCAGAAAACACAACAATATTTCATAAAACACAACAACATTTCATAAAACACAACATTTCATAAAACACGACATTTCACAAAACACAACAACATTTCACAAAACACAACATTTCAGATTACGGAAAAGGTGGGACAACACTTCTTGTTTGTGATTGGGGAGAAACCCAAGTCCCTGGCGACAGTTCAATGTCATTTCCTGTTTCTATTGTGTACTACTCTCAGCAGTGTCCTTGCATGAATTATAAATGTTAAATTTGAAAGGATGGAAGAGGAGATTGAAATCATAAGGGAATATTTTAACAAAGGACATTCATCAACCTGTAAAGCAAGGAATCTCTGTCTGTATGTGTATGTGTGTGTGTGTGTGTGTGTGTCCTTCGCATATCTCGAAAACTGATTGTCCAATCAACTTCACACTTGGCGAGTGTATTGCTGGGGACCCAAGGACGTGCAGTGTCGGATTTGGTGCGATTTGGACACGCGACACATTCAATATTACAGTTTTTGCTGATTGCTTACACACTGAAAATTAATGCTTAGACAAAAGCATCAAAATCTTAACTTTTGTAACCATGCCTTAAACAAAGGCACCAAAAGTACAAACACATTTTCTGCTTTGCACTTTGTTTGCAATTCTGCAACACACTTCTTGCAAAACACTACACACTGTTTCTTACATTAGACACTTCGTTCAAAAATGAAATCTCTTGCACTCATTGGGAAAACACTTCTATTCAAAATGCAAAACATACCTGAAATTGGCAACACCCACACACACACATGAAAACACTTATACACTAATTGAACACCAATCAGTCTGAGCCTTAGCACTACAAATAGGCCTACGCAGTATAGATACTTGGTCTACATGGTCACAGCACACATCTACACAAACAGAAATACATAGTCACAGACACACAGAGGCACAGAAATAGACCGTCACAGACATAAACACATAAACCCACACTGATAAATATGAGTCCTATTGCAAAACCATATACATTCTTCTGTTTATTCCAAACAAACCACTGTTGCTGCTGCCGGAAATGTAAATCACCCCTTCCTGTGTGGCAGAGGATTTTCCTCAGGAATGACCTACCAGACTATAGGTTGAATTGCCATAAATCAGTGATAGAAAGTACTGTAGCAAAATGGACATTTATTCACATGAAAATGTAATTGACCTCTATTAGTGACCAAGGAATTGCAACATCAATAGGTCTGTGGCACAGCTTATGGTAGCCTGCAATGGACAGAAATATAAAAATCACATTTTCACAACAGAGACAAGTAAGATAGGTATTTAGAGCAGAGATCCAAAAGAAACGTCTAGTGAAGAGGTAATATATCACAACACCAAAAAATACTACTTTGTCATTTGCTTTTTTGGCTTGAAAATTAAATGTGTTGCGGCACCAGTTGTTCACCGTCTTCCCTCTTTGAGCAGCTTAAAATGTGGGGCTATTGTTTCAGGCCGGAAGGTGAGTTTTGGAAGCCAGAACTCACTCTCAGCACCTGGGTAAATAATCGCTGAGTCATTGGTATTGATCTACATCCCTATCAAACCCTATATCATGGTAATTTTGTGTTATGACAGTAAAATCTTACTTTATGCACCTTTAAGTTACCTACTCTCAATTAATTTTGTCAAAGAAAATCTCAGTTTTTTCAACTGGTGCACATCTCATTTTAATGTGTGCATGAAGCCTTTCATGCACACACACACTTCAGTTTCCGAGAGGAATCAGTGAGTCATCTTATATTGAGTGGAGCAAGGACACTCTCCTGGTAGCTGTGCATCTTTGCTGGCCCTGCGGTGTGTGCTGTGTTTGTACCAGTTTGTCCTGACTCCGGTGGAACTGTGTTGGCGTCGCAGATCAAAGGGAACATGGTGTTAAACCAGCTGAGTTTGTGGCCTAGAGGTGGAATGTGCGTCCCTCCTGGGGCCCTCTAGAGGCTCTGCGTTCACACAGATGTTTCAAATCCTCTGCCTGCGGAGGTATGCGACACATACACACACACAGCGACTCGAACTTACGGGATACACATTCACAAACACGCACCATTATGTGAACATACACACACTACCACATTGTTTTTGAGACTAATGTGTCAATATGAAACACATCTGTGTCTAACCTGGTTGAAACCGCATGCTATAGCCCCTTTGGCTTAAACTCAATCCCGGGCTGAAATTCCCCTACTTTGCTCCTTGAGATTGATCCCTTTCAAGCGGCGGATCGGATAAAACAGAGGATATGCAACATTTGTATTCCTGTGGTGCCAGTGAGAGGTGTGGTTCGTGCAGGACAGAGGACAGGTGTGGAACGTGAAGTGTTTGCCAGTGGCCAGTGACAGTTTAAAGGAATAGTTTGCCCAAAAATTTAAATTCTGTCATCATCTACTCACCCTCATGCCAAATGAAACACAGGTGAAATTTGTTAGTCCATATAACACACAGGGAGGTTGCCAGCACAACTTGGTAGCAGCCTTCTCCAAAACAACTGAAGTCAATGGGGACCTGTTCTTTAGAGTTCCACAACAAAAACAGCCAAACAATCACACTGTGAATAGAAAGACCTATACACCATTATTTGTTGCAAATCAATCAGCTAACAAATTTCACCTGTGTTTCATTTGGCATGAGGGTGAGTAGATGATGACAGAATTTTCATTTTTGGGTGAACTATTCCTTTAAACCTCAAACACGTGTCACTTTAACTTGACAGGGACTGTTTTATTCTGTCTTATTAAGAATAGTGTTAAAACTCCGAGGGCAATACTTACTTGAGCAGATTATTTGCATGTAAAGCGTTATGCAATCAGACAAGTCACTGACCTTTTGGAGAGGAAACCAAACAACTTTCATGACAATGAGGTTGCCGTGGCAACCGGCGAAACACAAAGCATCCCTGCACTCTATGTGATTAGTAATTGAAAGGAATGTGGAAAAAAGACTGTATTCAAGAGTAGGATAGAACAGTTTCCCCCTCAGACGCTCCTTTTGATTGGTCTGCTGCACAATGTATTTAGAAAGATCGTAATCATAGAGAGGCATAGAGAGACAGAGAGCAAAGAATCTTCCTGCATGTTGTGCTCAAATGTTAGGAAGTCCATAATTGTGTTGTTGTTTTGATCTATTATTGCTCATGACTCATTCTTCTTCTGCAAAATTCTACGAAAATGAGTCCCACTCAGCGCTCCATCCTTTTGAATACCAGGGGGGTCTGACTGCGGCTGCTTCCTGTATTTACCTTGCACACGATAATCAAACATGGTTACATATTATAGTTGCCGTGGAAATAAGGACCTTACTCCCCCACTGTTGAGATCAGACACGTCTGGCAGACTGTCAGGTAGACAACACCCAAGCGCCACACCTCCGTCATGTCTTTACTTTTTAAAATCCTCACCTAGCAATAGCATTTGGCTTTCAGCTGCACTTCCCCCTGCAGTTTCCGCTAACGTTACAGCCTTGGGATTAGCAAAGGTGCTAGACAGGAGCCAAAAACAAATCCTCTCACACACCTAGCTGTCTCTTGTCTTCCTGTCATTATCAAACACATCCAGAGTGCTATCCTGGCCCCCAGGTTATTGTGCTGGTATGCAGAAGTAGCATTCAGCATGTTGCAGTGCAGACGGGTAAGAGCACCTTATTACCGGTGTGAGGTTTGTTGAAAGGTGTTGCACCAGGCGCGTGTGATCAAACGAAGGCACTGTATTGTCTTGCCTTGTGGCAATGTGTGGATGGAGCCGAGTTATTTTGGTTCCTTTTCTCTTTTTGAAATCAGGGCGGAGGTATAGGCAAAAGTGGGCCGGTTACTAGTCTCGCTTTGACAGATCTTTCTCCCGCTGAAGGTTACATGCCCCACAATGACAAGTGAAGAGGCAGGCCTAGGTAGCAAGTTTACTAGTTTAACACTTTTTATTTACTAGTTTACTCGATTTCGCCATTACATGAAAATATTCAGGAATGGGAGGGGGTGAGGGCTGATTTTAAACAGCGAGGGAGGAGCCAAGATAGTTAAAAAAAGCTAAAAACAAGCTTTAGAAAAGAGGTGAAAACAGCAACACAGCTGGCTGCTGTGTGGATATTGGTTTATATCATTATGTCTCAATTAAATCCCCGCATAGCACACATCCGTTTCAGGATTGGTTATGAGGTCTGATATCGCTTATTATTGCAGGTTTAATTAAAAAGAAACCACAAAAACCGACAGTTGAATGTCAGGGGCAGGGGTTTCACTCAGTTACCTTTCCCAGAGAGAAATTCTGGGTAATGGAGCTCACATCTGTCAGAGGCAGACCTATGCTCAATTTGATCATTTTCATTTATCCTTTTCGGGTTTCATTGTTCAGCTCTCATCACATGCCCCTCCTGTATCTGACTCACAGTGTTCCCGCTGCGGAAAAAAGGAACGCAGAATATAATCATTTTGGCAATGCCTAAATTTCACGGAGGTATCACAGCACTGGATGGAGTGGCTTTCAACCGCTAAGTTCCTGATGTGAACCACACTGATACACCTCAGTGACTCATGACATGCAGGTATGTAGGAATATATGAATGAGGTCAACTGTTCCTGCTGCTCATACTTTTTCTAGACAGTCTCTCTGCTTTCATCATCACTGACCTTCAGCATCAGTGGAGAGCACTGGAAATCAAGAGCTATTGAGTTTAGTAGTACTCGTCGAGTGGAATACATTGATCCCCATTACAGGCTATTCAAATGGTAATTTTGAAGACCAAATAACAGGGAGTTGTACATCGGGGACTAGTCTTACTGAAATCGCTGGTGGGGGATCCTGTGACTATTTCCTCATGCAATCAGAGTCACACTGTTCACAATCAGGCCCATTCTATCAATCAGAGGATTATTTGACATCTATTGCATTTATCATTAGCATTTATATTCTGTCGACACCCCACAAAGTTCACATGCAGTGTTTCATTACAAAATGCTAAATATCCATTTTGAGAAAAATTTGATGCCTGAAATTGCCCAATATCGCAAAACACAATGATCCTTAAAAAATGCTATTTTGTAAGCAAAGGGTTCAAAATACAACCCATAAAATCAGCCATGATATTGTAACAGTTACCAATATATATAATAACACATTCACATGTATATTTTGAAATATTCATTCAGCACCGTTTAGACAACATTTTCTTAACAATTACTGGAATATTATCACACCAATACTCACCAACTCATAGACTCCCATCCAAAACACATATTTTTTTACTGAATATACATTTTTGGTTTGTTTTAGCCTGTCCTGATGTTAACCATGTCAAGCTTTCTTTTTTTTTTGCTGTCTACACTGTATTTGATGTGCAATCGTAACACATACATTATGACTGAATGTGTTTGATTTGTCTTAACTGTTTGATTCATCATTCATGTTTGATTTATAATGTTTAGCAAGTCGAGGCAAACTCTCTTAGAAGAGGAATTTCAATGGAATTCGATTCAGTTTCCTTTCATTCCAAATGGAAAGAAATACCTGACAAGCATAAACAGGGACTTGCAGCATCACTAGCAAGTAAGCCGCATCGCGCAAGACCCCGAAAGACCCGTGCACGTATATATATCAACGCCCCAGAGTGTGTCGACATCTCTCACGCAGCCCCACAGCCCTTCATCTCTCCTCCAGTACAAACCTCTCATCCCCTGCTCCACCCTGTCTGGTGTGGAGGCTCAGATCTGCCCCGATGGCATCTGAGGAAGACAGTGAGACAATCTGGCACGTGCAGGGCAGATGCTGAAGGGTTCAGACTGCGCCGACGTACACAGATGTCTGTGGAGGAGAGAGAGACAGAGAGAGGGAGAGAGACAGAGAGAGGGAGAGAGGAGGAAGAGAGATAAAGAGGAGGGAGAGAGAGGCAGATGGAGGAAGAGGGAGGGATACAGTAGGTGGGCAGGCAAACACATTTAGAAGTAAATCTGAAGTAATAATCTTTGACATTTTCTATAAATAAATCAGCTTTACTACTCTCTATCACAGATCTTTTCCATTGTCTGTTCTAAACAGCTGGTGCCTTTCCTTTTTCCTCTGCCGCACAGGAAGTGATGCATTTTATGTTTCTGGTTTGTTTGGAATCAACAGAAGAAGAAGAACTGGGTAGTTAGCATGAGCAGCAACAGCCACCATGGCTGAACAGACAAAGAAGAGAGAAACTCAAACTGCATCAACAGAAAATCCAAGGAAAAAGACGTCACAGTACTGCCACACATACATGTAATAATAATATTGATTGATAATGTAATAACTCGTAAGAATAGAATAATGTAATAACATTAGTAGGCAATATCATTATTATTACATCATCAGTTAAAAATATGTTACACCCCTTTGAAGTAATAATTCCTGATTAATGTTATGATGTGAGATAATGTATTACATTAACTGGTTTATTGCATTTTGAACCCATTTAGAGGGATTTGTTTAATTACATTTTGACAAGGTATTACCTGCTTCTCTAATCGAACCGCTCTCTAAACGCTGCCCACAAATGTAAACATGAATAGAGATAGACAGAGAGAGAGACAGGCAGACAGACAGCTAGACAGAGAGAGAGAGAGAGAGAGAGAGAGAGAGAGAGAGAGAGAGAGAGAGGACTAAGCGGCAGACAGACTGAGGGGCTGAGGAGGCAGCGAGGCAGACGAGCAGCAGATAGTCATTTAGCTGTCACGGCCCAGACAAACAGGACAAACCCCAGTCCAGGAAGTGGAGCGGCAGGCTGGAGCTCTAACCACCCACTCTCCACATGATAGCTATGCCTGTGAAAAAGCCAATCTGTTCACCTTGGGCCACCAGGGGAGGGAGAGAGGGAGCAGGAGAGAGAGAGAGAGAGAGAGAGAGAGAGAGAGAGAGAGAGGCAGAGACAGGGGGGTTAAAGGGTTGGTACATTACAGCTGCACTAGGCAGGTTTTTTATGTAAAAATAAATCTGTCTTATCAGCTGAAATCACAAAATGAGGCTGCAGTAGAGAGAAAAAGCATCTCATCGCCCTTAATTAAGGCCCTGTAGATTTGCCCTGTTTGCCCAAATTAAATTCTGGTGTCAATACAAATCAAAATTTTCAGTTATATACACACTAATACTATCAACTCTACTTATGAAAAGCAAAGTGTAGTTTGTTTATCGTTCATTTTAAATGCAATAATAAAAATGATTTTGGACATGCAAGGAGTTAAAGGTGTGAATCAAGTTGAAACAATGAGATGTCAACCTGTTCTTAAACTTCTTCCCATATGAAGTGAACATGGCATCAAGAGCAAATGAACTGTCCCCTAATCAAACTGTGCCCTAATCTGTCCCCTAAACTGTCCCCTAATTTGTCCCCTAAACTGTCCCCTAATCAAACTGTCCTCTAATCTGTCCCATAAATTGTGCCCTAATCTGTCCCCTAATCTGTCCCCCAAACGTCCCTTAATCTGTCCCCTGACCTTTCCCCTAATCTGTCCCCTAACCTGTCCCTCAATCTGTCCCCTAATCAAACTGTCCTCTAATCTGTCCCCTAACCAGTCCCCTAAACTGTCCCCTAATCAAACTGTCCTCTAAACTGTCCCCTAAACTGTCCCCTAACTGGTCCCCTAAACTGTCCCCTAATCTGTCCCTTAATCTGTCCCCTAATCAAACTGTCCTCTAATCTGTCCCTAAATTGTCCCCTAATCAAACTGTCCCCTAATCGGTCCCCTAAACTGAGCCAGCGCTCCGTCCATATTTTGCCTCCCTTGTCCCTGCATGGTTTTCTTTGGTATACAGGGATCCCAGACCAGCCTGGTTGGTAAACAGGACTGCGATGTGTGCAGTTTACTGACGTTGTTCTGGGTATTTTTCAAAATGTTACTTGGCCCCAGTTTGGAGCAGCCAGTGTGCAAAGCTGCTTTGTGCAGCTTTAACCTTGTAGCTATGTTGCAATGTAGCAGAGCAGAGTAGGCACTAGAGATGATTATATAGACATTTGTATTTATGAATAATTTTTTTTCAGCATCATTGATTGGATGATTCAATGGGTGATTGTAAAAAATATTTTCAAAATGTAATAATTACATATTACGGACAGGCTTAAAATCACAATCAGCGCCATAATCAATTGGATCACCCAACAATGTAAAGACATGTAATTACATTGGTTTCAGAGTGCTTTGCCTCCAAACTCTAACGGTAATGAAAGTAAAGACAATAGAAGCATCATTGTGTACCATGATTAACCAGTATCAATTATTATTTCATAATTCACCATTATTTCAAGTGGTTGAAAAAGATATTTATGTCAAAAACTGTTGAGTGGATTTTAAGTCTTGAGATATTTTGCGTGAATGATCATTGCCATCATAATTGTTACACAGTCTAGTGCTATTTCTGTTCTGCTGAGTGCGCCTTAATGGAGTTCGCAAAATCTACTTTTATTATGGCTGATGATTTGTTATTGTGTGTGTTTGTGGGTTTTGTGGATTTTATTTTACACTTTATTGAAACTTGAGATGAAATGCGCTACACAAATATTGGGTGAGAAGTTTCTATTACTACTATTGCGATTACTTTTAGTATTACTGCAACTACGATAACTATGACTACTTTTACTACCACTACCAGTGATACTACTGCTATTACTGCTGCTGCTCATTCCTCATGCAATCCTTTACTCCTACGTACTGTGTAATGAGCTGCAAACAGGACACTGATAGGACTCACTACATCCCAGTGAATTGCCAGTGAGACTTTCTCAACACCAATCACTGAAGGTAAAATCCCACTATCTTAACAGTTTGCTAAAGTTTCTGTCACATTTGCATTATCTTTCAGAAGCAATTCACATAATAACCCATCCCAGCCTGATGTGTCTCTCCAACAAAATGACACAGATTAGTGTGAGTCCGTATGGTGTATCAACTGGCAGCGAGACGGTGAGCAGAGCAGGTAAAGGCAGCTGAGCTTACTGCACACACACACACACACACTCACACACACACACAAGCCTAGCAAACAGCACATGAAATCACACAAAATCTTCCCTGCTGTGAGAAGTCATTTGTTAAAACACATCGTATGGAGCGAATTTCCGTTTGCTCTTACCTTTTTATGTGATGGCATGTGACGGCATTAGTATTACCAGGGGAGGTCGGTTATTTGATTTTGCTCATGCACATCGGTAATTTCAGTCAATCATCCAGAAGGTAAAATAATTTCCTGGGCTGGAAATCCGGGAACACGTCACACAACGAAACCCACAGTACAGCAAAACAGTAAAATCTCTCTGGCTCCATATCTTTCCCACTATTTTCTCTATTTTCTTGAAACCCAACCTGCTTAAATGCAAACTGCTTAAATGCCCTATCTCCATCTTTTATGTATTTTATATACTAATTGTGTGTTTCTTTTTTCCCTGCTGAATCCTATTACTCTTGCTGCTGAAACAATCTAATTTCCCGATGGGGATCATTAAAGTTTCATCTGATCTAATCTAAAAAGTGATGCTGCTGTGCCCCGCCGCTGGTTGGCAGGTTAGCAAATCGGTAATTGGATCAAACACCTGGAGATGTCGATCCAGACGGGATTAAAATTACCAAAAGACTTCAGAGTTAGTCGGTAACTTCAACCGCAAGTTTTACTGGGGTAGACGGAGACAATCTCTCACATGTTCGTCATGGACAGGATAAGGAGGAGGAGGAGATCAAGCTGAGGAGATCAGGCTGGCAGACTCAGTGCCTTCCTTTAAAAACACTCCTGTATTTATTTTAATGTTGTTTTATCTGACATTTCATCTGATGAACTCGGTGTGACTATGGTTTCATGTTTTATCTTCACTTTCTGTGTATCAGCTTTTTGTTTTGATATGTATGACATTTGTTTCAAAAAGTGCTATATAAATAAAGTATTATGATGATTGTTATTATTCGAAAATTCCTGGGGTCCTGAGGAAAAATTAGCTATCACCAGATCTCCCCTGATAATAATAATGCCGCCCGGAGAGAACTTGAACCTTATTTTGCTTTCATAAATTGTAATTGTTGTAAATTGCTCATCTGCAACTTGTTGTGTCCTATGTCTTGATGCTTCTTGTGGCCCGCTCTCCCTTAGGTAAAGGACTCTGCTTCTCTGCCCGACTACCTGATTACATAAACATTAGATAACTGTCTTCTGTATACTTCTCCAAGATGACAACAACATCTCCTGACCTCCTGTATGTGAAATGTTCCCCCGGGGGATGTCAGAGGCAAAGCTGGAGGAGGTCACTTCACATTAAACCGGATCTGGATATCGAGCAAAATGCTTCTCTGTATACACGCCTGTGTCACGGGGCCTCATCAAGAATCGCGGCGTGTTAATGCGGAGCTACACCGCATTGCGTGTTTAGTGGGAAACTCAAACACGCTGTGACAAGCGCTGCGACCGAGGCGTTTTTCCCCCGCTCGGGCTGCGGTGTGGCAGACACGCGTCTGCCAGAGGTTGCCGTGACCTCATCATGAACACATTATGAAGATCAAGTGCCGATGCTGAGTAAATGCCACAGTGTAGCAGGGGAGTTTATAAAGATCAGCCTTTTCCATCAGCCGCCACGGAGATCTATCCTCTAGACCGTATGTGCACATAAATCTTGACTTTTTAACATGTTTGGAGTGGCGGATGGGTGGGGTGTATCAGTATCAGGACTTTTAAAGAGCTGCAGTCAATTTGGTAAACCTTTCTGTGATAGCCAACTGTGACACACAAACTCTGGCTTCCTCTTTTTTTTGATGTGAGAACGGTGAGAAGTGGCAGCATTGCTAGTCTGGATGGGTTTTTGTTGCTATTGTCCTTTTTTTTTTTTTTTAAATGGTTGAGCATATAGTGCTTAACGGTTGAGCATCTAGTGCTAGTGCTTATCTAGAGCCATGTTTACTTTAAATGCACCATTTACAGCGAGGGGAGAGAAGAAAGACACTGCAGAGGTCTTGCTCTATAAGCTCCATATATGTATTTCTTTCTCTATTCATATTTCTTGTTTTCTGGCTCTTGTCGGAGACCGCTTCACACACAGACACACACAGAAACAGACAAACACACACACACACACACACACAGACATACAGTTAACACACACACGCATACACACATAGACACAAACAACAAATAGCAGGAAAGAAAAAAATGGCTGCAGTGGTTTCCATCATGTTGCCGGCAGGGGACATGAACGCCACGCTCAGCTGAAAAGATTGATATGGGGGCTATTAAAGTATGCATATGTAAACCAAACCCCATGGGGAAGAGCACTACTCTTACTAACACAGAGGGGGGAGGGGGGGGGGGGGGGGGGGGGGGGAGAATGGGATAGAAATCTACAAGGAGGGAGATCGGCCCAGGCTGAGAATGGACTTTCAGCATGTGAAATTAGCTTCCCTGCTGTAAGTTACAGCCCCTCTGCTGAAGAGAATATAAATATTTCCCTGTACTTTAGTGCCCCTGGGTTGAAACCTTGCGAGCACCGAGCACAACAGGGATATACATTATGGCTTTTGTCAGGCCATAAAAAACATGTTTCGTGAAGCTTTAGCTGTGATTATTAGGCAAGCCAAAGAGAGAGAGGGTGGTGTGTGAAGTGTGTGGGGGGGGGGGGGGTTGTTGGGCGGGATTTTGCCCTTCCAAAAAACCCCAATATGTCTCCACAGAGATGTGATAATGGTACATGTCAACGGAGGTTAACAGCGGAGGACTTTTCCAGTGTATATACTACTAGCTAATGTACATGTAATTAAAAGAGACAAAGTTTTGGCAGCAGACTATTTTTGCTGCCAGAGCTGGAGCGCAGAGGCTTGTGGAAACACCATAATTCAAAATATCGCTCATGACAAACAGCCGCAGTGAAAAGAGTGACAGTTGGTTTCATGGCGAGCCGTGTACGTGTCGTGGAAACGCTGGACGCAGAGCGGCGCCGTGTGCCTGTGGAGGCCGGACACAGCCGGAGGCGAAGCCGTTGCATATCGGCCTATTTCATCGGAGCGCGGCGTTCATGTCGCTGGTAACGTGATGCGCGTTGTCGTGGAAATGCTAGATGCAGAACAGCCTTGTGGAGGACGGCGAATATGAACCCTCTGACACGACAAGAGGAGACAGGCAAAGTAAAAAGGTCATCTGCCAATCAGCGGCGGCAACCCGACAGCTCAGAGGTGTAACGCGGGCCAAGGTGTCCACGGCTCTGCTGACAGAGGTGGCGGTGTGTGGGCACGAGGCCGGGTGGTCGGGTAGTGTGTGTGTGTGTGTATGTGTGTGTGTGTCCATATGCGCATAAAAGAAACCTGTTTGCAGACACATGAAAACCACTTCATATCTGGAATACAATTGAAAATGTATCCTTAAACCTTTGGAAATGTATCTGGTGTGTAAAAGTATTCTCAGCTAAGGACCTAAGCTACCTACAATCCTTTCAAAGGGGCCGTGTGTAGCGTTTTCAAACATCAATATATTGTTAAAGGAATTGTGATACCTTGGTATAGTTACCATAAACAAATGAGACCAAGGTGGAGACGATTGGCAGCCTCTACCTCACATCAGTGACATTGTTAGTGCTAGTGTTTCTCAAAATTAAGACTCCGGGAAATTGCAAAAAAATGCAGTGTAGAGGCCGCTAGAGGCTGAGAGTCTCCTCAGCGATGGTCTCATTTGTTTACGGTAATTATATGAATGTCTCAAAATGAATCTGGTTGTAATTTATTTATGTTAAAATGCCATACACAGCACCTTTTTAAAAAAAAAAAAAAAAATTTTGTGCTATCAATCATTTTGTAAGAGTAGATGTGGATATCTCATTTTGGAATGAAACCCAGACTAATATTTTTGAAGGATCAATTCATTCAATGCTTGAAAAAAAAAAAAGTCTATTTATCATGTAAGGAGCATGCCAACAAGGCCTGTGAACAAAACTCCCCGCGGTGATGCTTCAGGATTTAGAGAGCTATACCTCAACATGGTCGAACAGCATCCCCAGCGTAAACATGCATTCGCTGGCTTCAAAGACTGAATGCATCACACATGGGAGCGAAATAGCCCTCGCATGAGGCCAGGGGAGGGGAAAAAGTGTATGAGGAACAGCTTTTCTCCAGATGAACTATTATCAAGTATTTATGGTGTCAGCCAGGACCTCACAGCTCAGACAGGCGGTGACAAATCACTCACACAACAACCCCTCCTCACCCTCTTCCGCCGGACCAAAGGAGGGAGCCATTAGAGGGAAACAAAGTGTTTAACCTCGAGGAATACACACAAACAGACACAGGCACGCACCGTCGGAAAACCTGCAAACATACAGGTGGTGTGTGTAGGTCTACCCGCAGATATATACAGTACATGCAGCACACGTCCATGCATGAATGCCCGCATGCACGCACACCCGCTGCAAAAAAATGTCCATCTCATGAAGTCAATTAATCTTGTATTTTTTCTTAAAATTGTGTTTTTCTAGGCAAGATTTGTGTGTAAGAATACAGCTGTAGTATCTCAAAGTGATGCTGCAACAGAGAAGAGCATCACATCACCCCTGACTGAGATTCGTCCTATTTGACCAAATGAAATTCTGGTGTTTGGTTGTGTGGACACTGGCGGGAAATCTCCTCCGCCCACAGGGAGTGACAATCAAACTGTAAGAGTGAAATCCAAACTGTCTCCTGAACAGCAGTGAGCAGCGCTCCGTCCAGAGAAAACTGGACTCACCAGCGTTAGATCTTCTCCTCTCTTTGGTTTCCTTTGGTATAAAGCATCACAGACTGGGTTGGTAAACATGAGTGTGCTGTGTGCAGTTTGCTGATGTCACCTGATGTTACCTGTACATATGTTTTCAAACAGTTACCTCTCACTGCCATTTGGAGCCGCCAATGTTTCCAATGCAGTTCACTTATTTTAGGATTTATTTATTTTTTTTATAAACAAGAGACCAATATATTATCTCTTGTATATACTAAAGCAAGATCACTCTCCTAGGATCAAGATGTTGATGAAGAAAATTCTTGATACAAGATGATTTCCATTGGAATTAAATTATCTTGTTTTAAGAAAAATACAATTATAAAGCGATAATCTGTAAGATCCTTGATTTTTTTTTTTTTGTCTCCATCTTTGGTGCTAAGCGCTCATTACTGTTGTGTTTCTGCACTGCACTGCCCAGAGATCACCTGTCAATCAAACAGTGTGGGTGGTACTTTTCCCTTTAATTTTCTGTTGATGCAGTTTGAGTTTCTCTTTTTCTTTGTCTGTTCAGCCATGGTGGCTATCACTGCTCATGCTCAACTACCCAGTTCTTCTTCTTCTGTTTATTCCAAACAAACCGCTGTTGCTGCTGCCCAGAAAGGTAAAACGCATCACTTCTTCTGTGCCAGAGGACATTTCCTGGGAAAGAAATACCTGACCCTGTGCGTTTAGAAGAGCAAATGCAAAAGCTTTCATGAACTGCGTACATGTTTTATCATTATTAATAATAACAGAAATTTACTTATATGAAAACATCATAGATTATTACTGTCAGAGATTATACGACTTGTTGAGATGTATATTTTTTTGCAGTGCGTTCACTCCCTTTCACACCACACACAGGCCGGCCTGGGGGGATCCCTCCTTCCTTCCTCCTCGCGGCCCGGCCCACCCGGTGCCTGACTCCGGACAAGACACACCTGCTTCCACTCAGGCGCAGCCCCCTTTGAAGTGAACATGTGGAGGTCTCCTTCTCCAGCGCCTAGGGCCGGTCTGCCCTAATTTCCCACTGTATACACAGATTATCTGTGCCTGGGTAATGAAAACAGAGGGATCATCTAAATGTATGTGAACGCCCCTAATGGCCCCGGCCAATTGGTGCTGGAAAAGGGCTGATGGATCTGGGATGGCTGCAGTTAAGATTTGCGCCGTAGCAATCCGTCAAAGGGATTACACAGGTCTGCAGGGGTTGTTCCAAGAGCGAGGAGTTATTGGGATGGGAGTCATACATACTTCTGATGTATATATATCAGCCCTCTCTGCTGGATTTGGAATCAGCTGCCTCTACTTACTCATAAGTGAGCTGAACATGAAACGGTTCCAACTTTTTGAAAGGTCTGGATATTTCTTGCAATCAGTCAAGATTTCCTAGGTTGAATTTTTGGGATGAAGTTATATTCTGCTTGGCACCGCCGTTGACATGGTGTAGCCTGACTTGAAGCAGCAGTATTATTGCAAATACAAGGCATTTTTAAGCTGCTTTAATTGAAATTTAAGTCATTTATATGGCAAGCCTGTTTAAGTAGTGTAATTTAATTCCAATCACTCATTTGCCAAGTTGGGATCATCCCTTTTTACAAATGTCTGTCTGTTGTATGATTTTTCCAAACTCAGACACACTCAGATCAAATCCAACTGCATTTAACTAACAACCCCAAAATGTCACTCGGAATGAAAGACAACCACAAAAAGCAGTGTGGGATGCAGTTAATGAGTTTGAAAGTAAGAGGCAGCATCTGTTATGAGCTTGTATGAGCGGGACTGACAGGTACGGCCAGAAAATCCACAGTCATTGAAAACAAGCTGCTTCCCACAGATGTTGCTGACAGATGACAGTTGCTGGGCATCGTCAAGCCCGTCAAGAAGAAAGGAGGAGGCTCCCGCTTTTGCACCTGATAGAGCGGCACACAAAGGCTCCAGGCAGCGGGCCCGAGGAATTCAGCTCCGGGCCCCGGGAAGCCAGAGAAAGCCACCTGGAGGAGAGCGCGGCCAAATAACTCCTCCTCGGCACGATAACTTCACGATGAAATCAGCCCGCTCATGCAGTGCCCCCTTTGTTAATGAGGATCCGGCGCGTGCGTTGGCGATCCCGTCCGCCTCTCCCTATACGTAACTCCCCCGAAGAAACCGCTATTCTCAGGGACGTCCACCATGATATCGGACCCCTGTATCTGCCTCTGCGAGAGACACACACACACACGGGCGAGTTCCCATGGTTTGTCGGCCGCTCACGTTCCACAGATGACAGATTAGGAAGCATCGGGGATGCGCAGCTGCAG
Source organism: Centroberyx affinis (assembly GCF_046629955.1). NCBI lineage: Eukaryota > Metazoa > Chordata > Actinopteri > Beryciformes > Berycidae > Centroberyx > Centroberyx affinis. Next base: position 65,658 of record NW_027280944.1, read on the forward strand.
CGACATCAGAAGCCTCCGCCGATCCGTAATGGGAAAATGTCTGATTTACATCTGGCCTGACGGGAATTACAATGGAGGTTCGGGCCGGGGCTATTCCTCCGCCCCCCCCCCGTCTCTCTGATGGACTGCAGATGATGTCAGGCCTCGCGGAGAGGAATCACCGCAGACTCCGACAAATTGCCGTCTTTGATTTTATTGGTGTTTGACCTTGAAACTGCTGCGGGATCTCTTTATATTACGAGAGGGCATAGATTATGAGTCAATGTGTTTTCAATAGAGCCCCGATCCGTCCGTGCTAGCTGGTTTACGAGCATTTTGAAGTGGTTATTCAGGGAGTGTCTTAAGCGAGAGGGACAGGGATCGCCTTTCCGAAGGATTCGGTCGGGGCAGGCAGGGCATCCTTAAAATCATTTACAGTATCTGCTGTGTCGAACTGTAATGGAATCTAAGACAGACTGGCAGCCGTGGCTTAAAGCTTTCAAACTGTGTAATTGCCTTGAACTGGAAATGTCTTGCTTCCCATCGTAAGAAGTGATATACTGTAAAAGAGGGCTATGGCTAACTGCAAACCAGGATTGTGATATCTCCATTGACAAAGGTTACCAAAATAGACACAGACCCTAAAGAAGGGTCATAAAAAACTCCCCAGCTTCAATTTCAATTGAAGCCTTCAGAAAATGAAGCTTATAAGTTTGTTTTAAGTTTAGAAATGATTGATGTAGGCAACTCTGATCTTAGCTGTAAAGTTGACTGTTCCTGGCTTCCATATCTAAATAGAGGAGAAGTTGTTTGATATCAGGTGATGTAAAAATGTTGTATCGTTCCTTGTCCAGTGTCCTCAACTGTCTTCAAAGTGAAGGATACTAATACAACTAATCCTTATAAGCTTGTTGTTTTGGTTCCTCTCTGGCCTCTGTCGCCGTTTAACAAACAAATCAATAGAGTTTAAGTGAGAGAACGTGTTGACCTGCTGCTCGCTCAGTGGGGGTAAGTAAGGGCGAAAACCTTGGGCTACTCATGCTGTGATTCCACTGCAAACACACACAAACACACACACACACACACACACACACACACACGTACACACATAAGCTTACACAGACACACATGTATATACACAAACATGCGCTCACACATGCACAACAGCATCACAAAATCACATTGAAAAACTTTGCTGAATAATTAGTAGATATTATTCAATTATAGCATAATGGCATAAATCCCAGTAAAAAATGGATTATTATGAACTGGACAAAATGAACATTAGATGGATACGATATCTGACAAAAGAAAAAAAGTCATCAGATTACAGATACTGTTGAAAAATGGTGATTACTTAAAGGGAAAAAAATTTATTTGATGGTGAAACCAGATTCACAAACAATTTTACATAACTTAAAATAATTAACAGTTAATTGGTTTTTGCATGATTAAAAAATCTAATTATAACATGCAAAAAAACAAAATTAGCAAGCTCTCTATTCTGTAGATTTTTTTTAAGTACAGTCATCCAAAAGTGTGTACACTATTGTGTTGGAGGAATACCAGTTTTTACAGCAGGAGGCAGTCAGCCACCTACAGTAGCTGTGACGCTCTCAGCTCTGACTCTTACAGCACTGATCCACCACTTCTACCCTTTATGATGGATTACAGCCTCATACACAACTCGGCCCCATCAGCGTACACATGGGTATGCCATTTCCCTAATCCAACTTATATCAAAAGGTACAATTTATTATCCTTTCTCTCCCTGTGCACCCCCCAACTCCCCCCCCCCCCCCCTTTTTTTTTTTCTCCCAGGCTATGATGAGGTATGGGGCAACAGAAAGGATTAGGTTACCAGGAAATTGAAAAGGTGCAAGAGCAGCCAGAGATGTGAGATTACTCCGGTTTATAACACGCAGCCTGATGAGGATAACATGTGTGTGTTTAAGGCGGTGCGTGAGACGGTCCGGCCCGCAGGGTGTAGCTGGATGAAGGTGATGATGGACTGAGCGATAACCGCAGATAAATGAGAACGCAGAGAGGGGGGGGGACGGGTCGGGGTTTGTGTTTCGGTTTGGTCCTTAGTTAAACGTGTGTGTTAAGTGTGTGCATGTGTCAGTCTAATTATAATGCAGGCAGAGCCCTAAGGACACAGGGAGAAAGTGTCTGTCAGATGCAATGTATATAACCACGGGGCCTCCTATGCCTCATTGCACTTAATACAGTATGTGCAACTTTTAAACTTACACCGAGGATCTCGTCTGGTCCGCAAGGAAATTATTGTAATCTCTTAGAAAACTAACCATTTTGCTCCAGCCACCACTGCCAAAGCGTGATGGCTTTTTTCTTCAGGGAAATTTAGTGTAGGGATCGCAGAGAGCGGAAAATAAATTAATATAGGCCCCAGAGAGCGTGTGTGCATGCAGATGATATGTTTGTGTTTGTGATTATGTTTGTAATCGGGGCGCATTTGTATGAATAAATGAATAATAGCGTACACCATGTAGGTGTATACCTATTGTCTGCGTGTGTGTGTGTGTGTCTGTGTGTGCGCGTGTGCAAAAATGTGTGTGAGGCTGTGTGTGTTTGCGCACAGGAAGCCGACAGCGGGGGGTTTCCTAAGAAGTGCTCCTGCTGTGAATCATCCCTGGGTTTCCTCTCAAATGTAATTTGTGCTCTGTAATTATTGACTAATTACGCTTTATGGTGAATGAAACTGCCGGTAATAATTTCTATTATCCCTAGAAAAAAAAAGAAAAAAAGGAGTCACATGGAAACTATGAGGGCGATGCGGGAAAATAACAACAGCTTGTCACATTTTTAAAGGGGGCACGACTTTTCAGAAAATAAGTAGGAACATAACGTACTGAAACACAGCCATTAACTGAGAAGTCATATCCTCATTACCGTTTTCATAATGGTATTTAATGTGCGATGTCACACTAAAGCCAGCAGCTCACATATGACAATAATAAGTATGCAGTGGGCATGCTATAAGCAATAAACCTCCACTGGGCTAGAAAATCAAAGGTGAGGAAAAAATCTGCACACACTGAAGTGCTAATTACAATTTCTGACCCGAGCAGGCCGCCTCATTCCCTCACATTCTCCACAATCATATCTATGGAATCGTATGTATGTTTGTTCATCACCCCATGTTAAACCAATAAAGTTTAGTGGGGAACCAGGGTGCACTGAGCAAGCAGAAGTAATTATCAAGATGAGTCCGCACCAAGATGAACGACCCACAAGTCGCTTGATGCCCAAAAAGAGTGATGCAAGACAAAGCAGCCACAGAACAATTAAGACATGGATGTTGATTGTATAATAACATAATACTTTTACAGTATGAGCAATGATTTCAATCTGCCATTATTTTGTTGCAGAAGGAATCAAAACTGGTGTCAAAGGTCACACTTGGTTCGCAAAAGAAAATAAATTTGTGATTAATTCAAATGTACAGTGGTTAAGGCCAGGGAATTAAAACTATGGGTACAATAAAAAATGGCCTGCATATGATATTAATGTTAATGTTTGCTGTAACACTTAATCTTTTCCCTAATTGTTTTTTTTTGTTTTTTTGAGCTTCTTCAGCTCAAGGTAATATTTCTACAAACAAACGTCAACTTCTGCAGCAGGGCTGACACAAAGGAATGACAAAAATAAATGCTACAGAGAATTACGAGATGAATATGTATGAAAAATCTAATTATTTTACTGCTTACACTGTCTAGGCTCCTCTCAAATCTATCAGACAGCCGGGTATAAAAACAGAGTATTCAAAGGTAATGAAACCTGGAGGTTTTTCTCATCCAGGGCCCGGTGCAATTACAGAGACCAGACACTTCCTTTCAAGTCGATATGAGCGAGATGAGCGACTTAGACAAGATGAAAACATAAATGTCCTCAGAGGCACAAAGTGTGATGCGGAACAATATATTTAAAGTAATAATCCATTACATTTTCATATGTCCGTTTTGCTACTCTATCACTGATTGACATAACATAATGGTGATTCAATCCATGGCCAGTTCATGGAAGCTTTTATATTTTGCTGTAGCAACAGTAGTACTTAGCATGAGCAGTGATAGCCACCATGGCTGAACAGACAAAGAAAAGAGAAACTCAAACTGCATCAACAGAAAATCCAAGCTCCGCCCACACTGTTTGATTGACAGGTGATCTCAGGAAGTGCAGTGCAGAAACACCACAGCAATGAACGCTTAGCACCAGAGATGGAGACAAAAGAAAAAAAAAATATTTTTCTTAAAACAAGATAATTTAATTTGAATGGAAATCAACTTGTATCAAGAATTTTCCTTAATCAACATCTTTATCCTAGGGGAGTGATGTTGCCTTAGTGTATACAAGAGATAATATATTGTCTCTTGTTTATAAAAAAAAATTGATCAAAAACTGATGAAACTGCATCAACACTGTTTGAGTGACAGGTGATCTGTGGGAAGTGCAGTGCAGAAACACCACAGCAATGAACGCTGAGCAACAAAGATGGAGACACAAGAAAAAAAATGAATAAGAATATTCATTTAGAATAAGAATGAAAAAGAATATCACAGATTATCACTTTACAATTTAATTTTTCCATGGAACACATGAAACGCAACACACATTTATGAATATGGTTATAATGTAGGTCAAAAACTCACTACAAAGGCAAACAGTGGTAACGACGTTTTCAGTGTTTCAAAGGCCAAAGGTCATGACTACAGTTCAGATTTCAACAAAATTATACCCATAAATACTATTAAATGATCTTCAGTGCACTCCTGGTCCAACAATCCTATCCCTAACCAGGACAGGAGGTTAACTTCACAGCTACACTAGCCCACTTTCAGATTTTGTCGAGTGATTCAGAGAGTCTGGTGTTGCTCTAGTCAACGGCTTGTTCTCGCTCGGAGAAACAATCGAGTCAATCAGCGCCCTTGTGGGCGGGACTAAAGTTTGAGCCGTTGGGGCAACGTTTTTTCATTGGTGTTTCTGCAGAATAGATTTGTTGAAATCACCTCCTTAACCCACACCTTTTTCATATCAAGGATCCCTAATTCAGTCCACATTAGGGCCACGGACCCCAATTTATGAGATTTTGTCTCTCGGACCCAAATCTGAGCATATTTTTATTGTTAGATATGATTTTTTTCCAGAATTCCATGACTATTTGTATTGTAGGTAGAGAGATAACAGTGAAACTATGATCAAAACAGTCATTCTTCTACATTTTCTAATTGTGTTAACGTCTTATAAATGAAATAATGCTGAAGTTTAACAATTAATCAATTTGCTGGGGACCCCCTGGAACCCCCTCAAGGACCACTGGTGGTCCCCGGACCCCACGTTGAGAACCACCGCCTTAACCAACATACTGTCTTTGCAAAAACAATATATTTGTTAAAATCGGCTGACATTCTTGGTGCAGCTGGTAAATCCGCTGGCTGACCATGGATGTAGAGGCTAACTGGCTGCAGCATCAGAGTGACTGAAGTGACATCAATCATTAGTGATTGGTTCAGAGAAAATCAACCCCCCCCCCACACACAGAAAACAGCTAAATAGGAGGAAATCTCAGGCTGACCCTAACCCTGGAGTGGGAAAGAAATGGACATTCAGTCTGAATATCAGGCTACAGCTACACAGTTGCTGCCCTTTGGCTTTATGGGGCAGTATTGCCTACCTGTACAGCTTAAGATACCAAGTAGTGCTGTTATAAATATAAAAATCACCTAATCTAGGCTATATCTAAAAACCATATCTCACTTTGCTCTTTGTGGTGAGCGGATTGATTGAAATAAACATCACACATTCTTAAGCGGCTTTAAAAAGTCATTTACATACTACTGCAAAGCAGGTTTGTGTTGTGTGCTCCATTAATAATGTATTATGCTGTATTCACACTGGGCCTGTGCAGTTCAGTGGGGAGAGCATGGCATTAACGCAGCCGGGGTGAGGGGTTCAGCTCCCACCGGCCCACCCACGCTAAAAAACGGTTGAACCGATGGCACCGTGAGGTATTCAAAATCTCATTTAGATCTCCGTGTTATATGTCGTGAAAACTGTGCCAAAAGCCGCTCGTATACCGATATCATCATTCGTTAAGGCTTTTACTAAGAGTTTACATAATTCATAAGCAGAAAGTTATGTGTAAATGCTGGAAAAATTGGGCGTCACCTGGGAATGCGGCTCTTAAACCTGCAGTCAACTTGCAAAATGTAATTAGTGTGATGGGACCCTTGAGTATCATCACACTATCCCCTCCTTTCCCTCTCTCTCCTCGCTTAAAGCAACATCAGACTTTTATTTTGGCGCGGAGACGACTGTTAGCTTCTGCTGTCTTCTCAATGTCAGATGGATGCTTTTTTATAGTCCCACCGGTATGCGAGAGCAATGATTCATGGCGTTATTAAACATGAATAGTAAAATGATTTGTTAAGTAATGATCTGATAATGCTTGCATGTGAGATATTGCCAAAGAATACACATCGTGGCGTTATTTGCATTAAAACACGTTTCCGGTGCTCTCCAGTTGAAAGAAAGCCATCTGAGGGTTACATTTGACCGCCGGGAGACAGCTGTATGAGTAAATTATATAAATTATAGGAAGCTATATATCCTTTGTAGAGAAGAGAAATCATTAGGGGATGAGGGAGGTGGCAGGAGGGATGGAGGGCGAGACAAGAGAAGAGTAATCCACGGTGGCTGCATTAGATCAGAGGTGTTAAATGAAGGTATTATGCCGGCTAAACCCTTTGTAGGGCCAATCCATTGATCACCGCAACCGCTATATCCACATATGACACATGCGGTGGACTTCCATTAATCACCATCACCCAGGTCTGCTCCTAACCGCGGCCAGAAACATGTAAAAAGAGGGGGGGGGGGGATGACATGAAGAGAGTCTTTGTGGAAGCTGTCTATCTGATGGAGGCTTTTTAGTGGCTTTGAGCCCACCGTTTGATGCAGTAATGTGTGCGTTTGACAGCTTCTCTGAGGAATTACCTCAGACTTTCAAAATGTTTATTCGTTACTCGATGTTAGCTCCCGCAAATACACACATTTCGGCGGCTTTAGTGTAGGCACAAAAAAGTCTCCATGGCGATTTTAGGATGGGAAAAACAGAATGCTATGGGGGTGATGCCGTGCTGGATCTGCCCGATTTAACGGATGGCAAAGTCCGTTTCATTATCAAAATGTTATCCCTGCCTCTTGGGTACAGTTGTCAAGGAAACATCACTCCTCCTCGCGTCTGTCACTGTTTTCTTTTTTTACGGAAGACGTGCTCCAGTGTGTTTTTGCAAACACACCGTCCACGGCGCTCTTTTGAGTCCCGCGCTGTGTTTTGTGCTCCGCTCCCCTCTCTTGTTGTTTCAGGCAGCGGTCTGGACCGGTAGGAATGGCCGCCCCCTATCGCCGTGCCAGCCTGCGGACCCAAATGAAAAGCAAACACTGGCACTCGAGGTTCAAACGGGAGCATGACTTCATCGCCTCATCCTCCTCCCCCTCCCCTCTCTTCCCTACAGACCCCTGGGAAGAATTGTCACATATTTCTTTCAGCAGGAAGAATAAAAGTCCCCAGGGCAAAACCGACGCTACCCAACCCACACACACACACACACACACACACACACTGCTGTGGACTGTAGCGTCATGAAACTATTTTTAAAAGTTTAAATGTGTGCATAGATTTACGTGCATGTGCCCGAGGAGCGGTGATGGAGGTAACGACTACTTTATGTGGTAACTAGTAATTTAATGCTGTAGCTTTTCAATTCTTTTAATTTGTTTTTAGTAACTTTTGAAATTGGAATGTTGTTGGAACTTTGGAACTTTTATTTTTTTTTCATATTGTTTCATTTTTGTTAGGGTAAATTAAAAAAAAGGAGTAAAATGTGGAAATCCTGCAGCAGCTCATGCAGACAATATGCTGCTAACTGAAAAAAAATGCTGTCTTCATATACATAAGATTGGCTCGCTGTATTAAAAAGAGAGCAATAGACAGTGGTGGAAGAAGTACTGAGATCTTTTACTTAAGTAAAAGTAGCAATACAACAATGTAAAGATACTCCATTAGAAGTAAAAGTCCTGCATTCAAAATCTAACTTAAGTAAAAGTACATAAGTATTGGCAGCAAAATGTACTTAGAGTATCAAAGTAAACATACTCATTATGCAAACTGTCCCCATTTAGAGAGTTATATTTTTCATAAATTATTGGAATATTAATACTGATTTATGGACATACATGTACATGTAAGCAGCATTTTAAAGTTGTCAACGTGAAGCTAATGTTAACAATTTAGCTTTACTTTTGGGTAGTCTAATCTATAACAATGCTATTTTATAGTTATTTTATAAAGATGATCAAATGTTTTAAATATAAAATATTGATCTGAAAAGTAACTAGTAACTATAGCTGTGAAATAAATGTATTGGAGTAAAAAGTACAATATTTCCCTCTAAAATGTAGTGGAGTAGAAGTATAAAGTAGCATACAATGGAAATACTCATAAAATAGAAATACTCAAGTAAAGTACCTCAAAATTGTACATAAGTACAGTACTTGAGTAAATGTACTTAGTTACTTTCCACCACTGGCAATAGACTTGAAATGCATTTTAAAACAAAGAACAACAACACACTTGGCATCACAAGCCATAACGCAAAAGTAGTAAAAGTTACTTTTAATAAAAAGTAACTTTGTAATGTAACTCATTACTTCTTAAGCTAAGGAACAGATTAAAGTAACTAATCACTGTTAAAAGCAACTTTCCCCATCACTATCAAAGAGAAACAATGGAAAACAGTGAACCAAACTTAGATTTGAATGTTATATGTAGCGTTTGCAATCACTGCCTCCGGATTATGGGGAAAAAGCTGAAGCTGAGTGAGGAGAGACATTCAAAACACCATGTATTATTCATCCTCCACCTTGTGCTACTGTATTCCTCAAATAACATCAAGGATACAAACTGGCACAAATCACAGTATGAGGCCTCCTGGTTTGTCTGTTGGCTGGCTGTGAGGGGTGTGATCACCCATAACGGAGCGAAGCAGCTCAGGTCTCAAGACAATCTCTGTGGGATTGGTTAACAGCCATGTGAACACATGCAGACACACGCACAAACACACACACACACACACACACACACACAACATGGACAAACGCCCAGCTCACAGACACTAAGTACAATGCACAACAGAATGTGCAGGGTACACACACACACACACACACACACACACAGCACATGGATACAAACACGGACAAATAAGAACTTTATCCCTATTCACACAGGACTAATATTACCTAGAAGCGTCTAGTGATTTGTAATAAGATAGTTCGTCACTGATTTTCATCCCATGCAAATCTGCCATGTCTGTAATTTTTTGGCAAGCATTTTATTCTTTTCTTACTGTAATTCTTCTAAACGGCCGATTTCTATCTCCCTCCTGTCATGAAAATGGCGGAGAGAGTAGTGGAAGGTTTCTCTGGTACAAATGAGAGTGGGAGCAGTGCTATAGCTAGTGAGCTGCACTCCACATTAACCCAGATGGACTTTTGGACCCACAGTGCAATTGTTTGGCTTCAGAACACTTGGATTATGCTGTTTGGAGTAATTTTATGGTCTTTTTTTGCCCTTTTCAAAACTCCAAGGAAACAGTCTCCATTCACTCCAGCTGTTTTGGAGAAGGCTGGCATGAAGACAAACAAACTCACTGTGTGTTATATTGATATACAAACGACCACATTTTCATTTTTGGGTGAACTGTTCCTTTAACCCTCTACATGCCCTAACCCAAACCCTAAACCCTAAACCTAACCCTGAATACTTACCCTAACCTAAACTCCTGAACTCCTTAAAGAAAAGAGGCCAGGCCAAAATGTCCTCACTTCAGAGGATTTTCCTCATCTTTCTATGCTTGTGAGGACATTTGGTCCTCTATAAGTATATGTGCGGTTTGCCCCGACGAAGAAGTTGAAACATTGCTGCTGTAATTAAACACCGAGGGAGCATCATTCCAGTGTGCGGGTATTTCTTCCTTTTTTTATGGCCTCATAAGTTTAGAGATAGAAGAACACACACACACACACACACAAACTCTGGCTTCCTCTTTTTTTTGATGGTAGAATGGTGAGAAGTGGCAGCATTGTTAGTCTGGATGGGTTTTATTTTATTTATGGGGTTTATGGGTTTTATAGGATGGGTTGTCCATTGTTTTTTTTTAAATGGTTGAGCATCTAGTGCAAACAAGGACACAATGGTAGTTTTGAATACAGAGTTCCACAGAGGAAAACCTTCAAAACATAATTTTAAGGCACTCCATCGCTATTGTGTTTTGTATTTACATGTGTGACCTCTTGAGAAAAGAGCCTCTTGTTGAGGATGGCCTAAGAGCCATGTTTACTTTAAAGGCATCATTTACAGCGAGGGGAGAGAAGAAAGACGCTGCCGAGGTCTTTAAGCTCCGGCCACTTAATCTCCCTTGTTACGCCGATAGGCCTTGTAAAGATCTGAAGTATTTAGACTTCAGTCACTCCCCCGTTGGTCATATGCAGACACACTAAGTCTAGCAGAGAGCCCAGCCCATTTAAATGATCCTTAACACAATGGAGATGTCTGTTCTGCTTATTGTGAAGTGCAGAGGTTCAGCGGACTCAAAGTTATTTGTTATTTTCCAGGGGATATTGGGATTTCCCATGAGACTAAAACATAACATAAAGAAATAAACACATTCTTTTTAGGATAACATGCCATTATTTTAACTATAATTGCACTGCTCATTTCCAAGATGTTAATCTCCTGTTTTGGGAAACAGTAATATGTGCTGCAGTTTCTTTTACTTGTGAATCATTTTGAAAGATTCAGTGTCCCTTTTTCTTTTCAAATGGTGGATATCTCATTTCAGATGAACACTCTTCAATTACAGCACCTGCCTTCAACAGTGAGTGAGCAATAAGATAATAACACAAAGTAGTAAAGCTCTTTGCAGATGGCGGCTATCTCGTTTGGGAACAAAATTCTTCAATTATATTGTCCATTATAGGAAAACATTAGTTCTGCAGACACGCTCTTCTGGGCAGCGTAATTGTACTACAAGGCTGTTGACTTGATCTGTGTTGTGTGTGTGGAGATTTAGCCAGCCAGCGTACAGCCACCTACCTACTGCGTCGTGCCCTCTAAGCTGATGACACTCCTTAATGAGATTGGGATCAATTTAAGCAGCATGTGTAATAAGTTAATACTCCGTTCAAAACTGCGTCTTTGGGTACGGGGCACGCCTTAATCTCAACAAATGAGTCAACAAACGACACGCCTAATTGAGGGCCGTCTGGGATGAACTGTAAAAGTAATTAGATTTTTTTTTTTTTTTTTTTTTTTCATGTTGCTGTCACAGTTTAATGTAATAATCCCTACTATTACCTCGTAAGAGCAGGAGGTAATATCTTGCTTTCTGGCTACGCCCTCGCATTGGTCAGTCTCAGCGGGGCTCCGCTCTGATTGGTCCATGGGGGGGGGGGGTCTGTGACCTTTTACCTTAAGTCTGGTCATTACTGCCGTCTGTCTGGATTCACGCAGCAGGGCGGGTGATGACATGCCGCGGATTTACTGGAGCTTATAGTAAAGAAGACGAGTATGGCAGCATCTCATTCATTCCTCTGTACCTGAATATAGCTGGGAAGAAACTGACCAGTAGTGGGCCAGGGTTCAACGTTTCGTAAAAACAGGAAGAGAAAAGCAGCAAGAGACAGGAGGGAGATTGAGAAACAAAACGAGAGAGAGAGAAAAAGAGAGAGACAGAGAGAGAGAGAGAGAGAGAGAGAGTTTTACACAAATTTCCGTCCTGCATGTGCAAAAACACAGTAAACGGGTCAGTTGTTTTTACAGCCTATTTTATCACTACTGTAATTCCCCCGTCATGACGTGACTGCCTATTTTCCCTTGGCGGAGCGCATTCCCAGCTAACAGGTCACTTTCCCCTACTGCACACATGCACACACACACACACACATGCACACACACACATATACAGCTACACAGCGGCTGGGAGGTTTGGGGAATGTTGCAGAGATTATCTTATCTAATGTGCAAGCCGCGGCAGCATTCAGGGTCAAGCCAGGTAACCGAAACCTTACATACCAGCGTATGCTCATCCCTCATTAAGATCTATAGCACATGTGGAGGTGAATTAAGCATGGTTTATGCACAGCGAGGGGCTGCCTGGCTGCGTCAGTCACTAGATTTGCGCTCAGTGTGTGGTTGATGATCCTGGTTGTTGTGGCGGTGGTGTGGTGAGAGAGACAGGCAGACAGAGAAGGCAGAAACAAATAGAAAGTGCATGTTTTTGCATGCTAATGCGGCCATGTGCGTGTATAAAGCTAAGTGTCTTCTTACCTCAAGTGTTTGTGTGTGGTTGCGTGCATGTTTGGTAATGCCTCTTGAAATGGGCCCTTCTGGGTGATGCTGCCATGGTGAGCGGCAGCAGGAACATGTTGCAGCCGCTGCTGTGGACTGAGGCCTGGGGTGGAGTGGTGTGTTTTGCAGCTAGCTGTCAAGTCTCAAGTGACGCGCTGTCAAAAAGCAGGGGATTAGGCTAATTATTTTCTTCCCAGTCTCTGGAAAGTTTGTTATTGTTTTATTATGCTGTCTTAAACGCTCTCTATAATCCCCATTATCTGCAGATTACCTCATTTGAAAGGAATTCACTGGGTATTCCCCACCCCCCTTACCTTGGTTGGGGAAGAAATCAACAGCTAAAGCTGTAGTAGCACTCATCTCTTTATCTGCAGTGTGTCCAATTAATAAGTGGGATAGGGGAGCGAAGAGTGGAGTATTGTGGTACATGATGTTTGGATAACAAATTACAGCAGCGAGTAAATTGAAAAAATTGAATCCATTAGTCGAAACAATTGACGACTTATGGACGCCAATCCCATAGCACACATGCTGGCTTCAGAGGACACAATGATACAAACAATCCCCCACAATCCACAGTTCATCTGTTGCGAGCATGGAATATTAATCTGCATAATGCCAGACTGTTGAAACTCTGTATCAAAGGTCTGATTTGAATGCAAATTCAACCAATGTGTCAAAAAAGTAAAGAATTCAAAGGACAGCAACAGCAACTTTTACATGTTTCCACGCACTATGTAAGAGATAATATACGACTTACTGGAGATTATCCCACTTAATACACGGCTATACCAAAGACATTAATCATTTGACAGCAAATATTGATTTAAAAGGATTTTATTACAAGCTACAGTAACTTACAAGCTTCCGCCCAAAAATTAGTCCAGCAGGACTGTCTGCACTATCCAAGGTCTTTTTGGCTCAAAGTGTTGCCAGTTAATTTGATCCAACAAAAACTCAAATTGAAATCAGCTGAATCAACCGGACTTCAACTGCAGAGTGATATGATTATGTGATAACAGTGCAGACCTCAGACCCAGAATGTGTTTATTGGCCAATCAGAAGTGAGAATTCAACAAAGCTGCGCACTACTAATGGTTAATCACTAGTATGGGCAGTAATATATTTATAAAGGGCTCATACATATATTTCATTCATCTCACAGTTGCTGAAAAATTCCCAGTATGGGGAAAATGTTTTTTTTTATTTCCCCATTTTTACGGCAAACTCTAAACACGCCGGCCTCTCCTTCTGAGTTTCGGAGCGAGGACTTGGACGTGAAGCAGAGCCCAGGTTCACCGGGAGGTTGCCCTCTCGTAAATCTGTCGTCGCGGCGACGCACAGTAGAGCCGGCCTCTCCTGATTTACACCCTGCGGCGAATGATAGACAGGCAGTCAGGCAGACAGACAGCTCTGCGCTCGGCGTCTGGACGTCCTCACGGCGGCGAGCGGACAGGCGCGGGCCGACCCCGGGGGGCTCCGCCTGAGACTGTCCAGGGAGCGGGGAGGGGGAGAGGGAGGGGGGGGACACAAGCCAACAAAGCCTCCTTTACAGTACATGGAGAGCTGTGGGAGGAAATAACACAGCCTCTCCATCTACTGAGTCAGGGTGCAGAGGGAGCTGTAGGTTTAGGCTTTGACGCTAATGCTAACCGAACTGGTGGTGGAAGGTGTGTGTCCCCCCCTGTTTGTTCCTGGGGAGTGTGTGTACATGTGTGTAGTGTGAGTGGGGGGGGTGTGAGTGTGTGTGTGTGTGCATGTGGGAACCGTACGGGTGGGTGGGAGCATGAATATGTGTGTGCATTCAGCCTGTGTGTGTTTATACAGTAGGTGTGTGTGTGTGTGTGTCTCTCTCTCAATGGGTGGGTGGGAATGTGAGTGTTGGAGTGTGTGTGGGTGTGTGTGATTGGGGGGGGTGGAAATGTGTGTCTTTTTATGCGTACACGTACAGTATGTGTGTGAGTGCCCTGCATTTATTTGTGTATGTATGTGCATTTACCTGTGTGTGTGTGTGTGTGTGTGCATGTGATGAGGTGGTGGGGTTTCATGTGTGTCCTTGTTGATATGTGTACATTTACATGTGAGTGTGTGTGTGTATGTGTGTGTGTGTGTGTGTGTGTGTGTGCGCATGTGGGATTTGGGAAAATCTGCATGGGTAGGCACGAGTGTGTATGTGTGTTTGCATTCGTGTGTATGGGTGTGTCTCTTTTATGTATGGGTGGGTGGTAATGTGGGTGTTGGAGTGTGTGTGTGCGGATGCATCTGAGTCTGTGTTTACAGGTGTGTGTGTGGTGGGGGTTCATGTGTATTGATGCGCACTTTCATGTTCATGTGTTTATGTTTGTGTGTTTATATGGAAATGCGTGCATACTCATGAGAGTGTGTGTGTGGGCTGTTTAATATGGGCAGGGCGGGCGGGCCAGCCGCTGTAGCGTTACCTCACAATTCCCACACCAAATTATATTCACTTGTGATCTCAATAAATTGGTGTCAGAGTGCAGGAGAAAAAGTTGTGGTGTGTGAATATAAAATATCGGGCTAATTCCTTTGCTGGCTCGCTGCCACACTGTGATACACACTCCACAACAACAGTGTGTTGCGTCAGTGTGGCTTTGAAGTCTGAAGGGGAGTTTGAAGAGATTGATTCTTAAATCCTATAGATTCATTTCATCCATTCATTGGAAAAAAAAATCACTGGCTGAAGTCGCTCTATTGAGGATCCGGTCTATCGTAGGACTTTACTTTACTCACTGGTCTTTAAAAAGTACCATCATTTGTTTTAATTGGGTGCTAATTTTGTAACTTTTTTTTTTTTCAAAATTGTAGATATCATTTTGCGTCAAACTCATACGTTCCTTTTCACTCTGTTCTAATTTGGGAACAAATTTGATAATTGGCCTTTTGTGACAGTGTAGCTTGCATGGCCCTCTAGATAAAGCTCCACAAGCTGTTTTAATTTAATATGTGACAAACAGCGTTATCAGTGGCCATGAATATTGAAAAGCAGTGAGATAACAACAAAAAAAAAAAAAAAGAAAAATGATAATTGTGCCTTTTATTATTATTATTATTCTGATCTGTGGAGTGTGACATTATGATAAGCTCAAAGAATAAAGACTGATAAAGATAATGTGGTTTTCTGTGTTTTCTGTGTGTGTTTTGGTGTGTGTGTGTGTGTGTGTGTTGTGTTGTTCATGTGTACAATGCAAATGCATCTGTGCATCTGTGTGTTTGTCTGCTGAGATAACCGTATTCCTCCCATGGGGGCGCTCTTGAGTCATAATCAGAGAAAAGAGGCGAGAGAGAGAGAGAGAGAGAGAGAGAGAGAGAGACTTTTTCAGAGAGAGAGATGGAACAAATACACACACATACACACACAGACAGAGGGAGGGAGAGAGAGAGAGAGAGAGAGAGAGAGAGACTTTCTCAGAGAGAGAGATGGAACAAATACACATACACACACACAGACAGACAGAGCGAGGGAGAGAGAGAGAGAGAGAGAGAGAGAGGCAAGCACGTGAGAGAACAAGACCAACCACAGGATCCCCTCTCTGCTGCCTGTCTCCTGTGTTCTCTGGTGCAGGCGGTGTGTAGCCCACCTTGCGGTGCAGCCTCTCTGGGAGGGGCTCCCTCCGTCACTGTGCAGCACCCAGCTGTATTGTTTGGATGTGTGACTGGGTTGGGTGTAGGGAGCGTTCCCAGGCTCTGTCCTGCCGGCGTATGGAGCCCAGCGCCTCTGCTCCAACGCATAGCCCCTTCCTGTCATTCACCGCCGGTTCCTTCCTCCACCCAAACACTGCCCCCCACCCCCACCCCATCCCCCTCGCCCCTCCATCTTCCCCCCTATCACCAGAGTAATACACTCTCTGAATCCACCTCCCTACCAACCGATAATTATAGCAAGAGTGGAAGAGTGGATGGAGGGGTAAGTCTGCAGAGAGGTTGTTAGAGAAATGCATAGATTGGAGTATGATAGATTTATCGGTGGTAGAGCTGCTCTGGAGATGAGAAATAATCTCGTTGGTTGAGTTAAACCTCAATCGCGGAGCCAAAGTTAAAACCACAGTTTTTCTGGTTAGGTGATTTTAAACTGAAGCCCAGTGAAAAGGGCAAGGGAAAGAGAGGAGGAAGCTAATATTATGAAGCCTAGTGCTCTTGCTACTAACTGATAAACTAGCTAACTAGCTAGTTTTCTTAGTCTTTCAAATGCAAACTAGCCAGCCTGTTGCTATCTAGGTAAGCTAGTTAGCTTGCCTGCTGACCTTCCAACATCATGAATTCCATGGTGAATGAATGAATTAGCAAAATAAGTCATGACCATTTATATTTTTTAATTAGATTTTGAGTAGTTTCTTCTTTACCGTTCAAGTTTGCCTGTTAGCTAACTGAAAAACTGAATTTTAACTCTATCAATTCGATTATTTCTGCCTCCAAAGCTGAGAAATGTTTGTATAAGTGAAACTCCAATGTGTTAAAAATGCAAAGTGAGAGAAATATGATTTTGCATGCTAGCACACAGACATGTTCATAAATGTATACCCATACCCAACATGCACAAACACAGACATATGGACACACACACACACACACACACACACACACACACACACACACACACACACACACACACACACACACCCATTCCTGACTGCCTCGGGGACAGCTTCCTCCTGACCCCTGGTTTATCACTGCTCTCAATCCCACTCAGTAGGCTAGTCTGGCAGGGCAGAGTAGTGATACATTTGCTCTGACTGTAATACATCTTTATCCACAACAAGGGCTCAAGGTGAAGAGCAATGGGAGTACATGCTGCTGTGAAGCAAAGTGAAAAGCGAGTAAGCAAAACACCTCTAACTTTTTAATTTGCTCCACGGAGGTTCGGAAGCCTTTAGAAAACAGTTGCTGATAGCGCAAAATGTCCTTGTTGCTGTCTGGATCGGCGTGGATGGAATATGGGATGGATAAACTTTGATGAGTCACAACCCGTAAGATGATGTTCAGGCATGCTGTTCTGGGGCCTGCTGTACTGGGGGCTTGACAGCAGACAGCCTGCTGTCAAGCCCCCAGTACAGCAGGCCCCAGAACAGCAGGCCCCAGTACAGCAGCCCCCATGAATCTCAGGCTTTAGCTCTTTTTGAATTTGCATGATGATTCACAGTGGTCCGGTCAAGTCTATCCACCACTGATTCACTGATGTAAATTCTCACCCCAGTTAATTGGTTACTGTTGTCAGTTATCAAAATCTTTGACCAATCACAGCAGCAAAGCAGATTGACGTAATCTGGAGCGACAACCATCATGGCGGCGTTCACTTCCGGGTTTTTAAACAGCTGATTGTTCCTGTTTTAATTCATCGATGCCATTATGTTTTTTAAGAATTGACGAAATCGCTAAATCTAGCTTGATATCATCAAATTCCTCTGCCATTTTGGTAGTTGTTGTCGCTCTGTAACACTCATCATAAGTAGGTTTGTCCCGCCTACATCGACCATCCAATCAGGTCTGTCGGACACTATCTGTATCTGTAAATAACTGCAGATGGATAGGCTTGCATCCAGACAGCTATGAGTCACCAAGCAAATTCAAAAAGTGCTAAAGACTTTGATTCCTGGGGGCTGGACACCAGGCGGCCAAACTGGTTTATTGTAACACAAAACTGACTCTAAAGGGCTACATGTGTCTGCTGGACGTCTTTTTTTTTAGAGGCTGTGTTGAGCCACATTAACACCATTGTTTTGTTCAGCAGGAAAAAAAACAAACAAAAAAAAAAGCGTCTAGCCTGGCTCTCTTATCAGCGGTAGGTGGTCTCCTCTCGAATACAATCCCAAAGCCATCAGACAAATAGAGACTAGCAGCGTATCTGCACTAACACATTGGCAGTTCCATTTAGATCATCCAACAGGCCAGATGCCGACCTGACCAGTGCCAGAATGTCTGGGCCAAGGTTAAACCCACTGCAAAGAATGTGCGGTGCAGATTACTGGTTAACATGGAGTATAAATGTCAGTTAAACTCCTGAAAAACTTTTCTCAGTTAGAGGAGGTTATGGAGCAGCTGAGCAAATAATTGAAATATTTTATAGCGACTGAATGGTGAAACCATGTCTCATAATAGAACCTCATTACGCATCGATAAACAAGCTAAAAATCTAAAACTGTCTGCTCCCAGGCTGGGAATAAATCACAATCCATTTTGTAGGAGAAAACTAAAAAACAAAAATAGAGAGATAAATCGTTTTGCTCAAGTCAGTCTTCATACTTTCTATTGATAATAAGCAGGCTAAAATAACTCCCTGCCTCTATATATATATACCTTGGTAAAGCAAACAGTGCTGGAGAATGGCATGCCGAGTGTCTGGCTCAACTGTCTTTCTCTCTAGGTGAGGATAAAGAAGCCTTAGATAGGGACCGCGTTACAATGGTCGCCCCAGGGTGCTCCTCTGAACACTTCCCCAATGAACCTGCACAGACTGCCATCCTGCAGCTCTAAGAAAAACAAACCAAAGAACAATGACAATTGCCACAAGGCATTTTGTCCCAATTATGGGAAGTGAACAATTTGATTTGACCCTATCATAATTGTCTAGTTTTACAGGCATTCATGTCAATCTCTTATCCCACTCGTCTGTGCTAGTGCAGATACAAAGAAAAGTACATTTGTTTTCCACTTACATTAACAAAGGTAAACCTGGACTTAGCCATTATTGTAAATAATTAAAGTGGAATCTCCAGCTTACAGGAATATGACTCCAGAGTGCTGCTTTATTGATCATGAAAGCAGTCGAGGGTCTGCAATTTCTGATGCACTAAATCCACTCCACAGTAGTGCTGGAAGACAATTGCGGTAAACAATTGCTGTCAGATGAAAACTTAAATGTCCGCCAAACTGGAGACTAACAGATTCAAAACTGGATTTTTTGAAAGTACACTTGGCTTTTAAGAGGTTTAGGGTTATGAAAACACAATGACCATGTACATTTTTAATTCATGGAAAAAAAACCCCAAAAAAAACACACACCAGCCGCCTAAAGCAAAAGTACAGCTACAGTTGAATATTTTACATTTGGGGAAAAAAGATTAAAAGCATGCTACTTAAACTTTAAAAACATGGTGGTAAACATCTCTGGTAATATCATGGTTTTAAATTCTTAGAGTTAAGTTTAGAGTTTCTTAAGATGAACTGGAAACGGAAAGAGGAGGACATACCGATGCCTAAATGTAGTAATAGTATTAATAATGCCTCTCAAAACATTTCCTTTTCTGTACTCCGCTGAGCTGATGAATTAGTATTCTGGCAGAAAACAGCCTCTCTCTATCTTTCAGGCAGACAAATTTTAGACAAACACACACAATAATGTTCAGTTTAGCCTTCTTGTTGACGCTGTACATGACAAGATACTTTGGGTTGAAGCTGAACAACAACATTGTGTCTAACCCTGCATTTACGTGCTATCGAATATATATCGGAAAAACTAATTTTCTGCTTGGAAATTTCACATGAACACCATTCAAAGTCAGGTGATGAAGTCGGAAAGTCTGCCGATAACCATTAACCTTCTCAACATGGCAGAAAAATGGAAGAAAAATCAAGTTTTGTGTCTGTCAACAGTAAGGAAACATTTATACACACATTTGTAGTTAGCCAGACTAACCATCATCATCACCATCAACTAATATTTGTTTAAATGAAATCCATTAAATTGGCTTGTTGCTGCATGACGTTCATATTTGTTTATCATTTGTTTTCCGAGTTTGATTTTCCAATAAAATAACACGTGAACACAATGCTGTGTAGCAGCCGACTTGGAAGTCCCCGATGTCGGACCTTCCTTCCAGCACCTGAACGCACAATAAGATGGACTCTGTCACCAGTGAGTAAGAGTTCAGGGGACAAAAAGAAGAAAAAAACAATAAAGGTTTGCTTCATGATCTTCATAACCTACATTTGTCACAACATTTAAGCCAGTTCTAGACTTATTTCCTCGATGGCAGGCAATATCAACTAGCATTTGTGTGCGGCACGGTGGCTCAGTGGGTTTGAATCTCCACCCCGGTCCTTTCTGTGTGTAGTTTGCATGTTCTACCTCCCGTTTGCTCCGGTTTCCTCCTGTCCAAAGACATGCAGGTGGATTGAAGACTCTAAATTGCCCATAGGCATGAGTGTGTTTGGGTGTATTATGGTATATAATATATATCATCCAGTAAAATTATGTGTATGACGTAGTATATGATGTATAGTATGTCTGTGATGCAGTTTATGATGTATATGACGTAGTATAGGATGTATATGATGTGTATATACTGTTGTAGTATGTATATATGATGTAGTATGTAGATGATGTATATGACATGTACTGTATATGATGCTATGTAAAGCCCTTTAAGACATGCTTATGGTGATAAAGGGTTATATAAATAAACAAGACTAGACTATATAAATAAACAAGACTAGGATTTGAAAGCTAATATTGATACCAATATTTGTGGATTGAAGCTGCTGATATCTGATATCTTTAAATTTGATATATGTGTTTCCCCAGGAACTACATCCTTGAATGAAGCTCTTTCAGGTGGGTCAGCAGCAGAGTGAAGCAGGTTTCATTCCAGGTTTTACAGGCTGACTCCCTGAAGCTGTTGGGGACAACACTGATATCCCCTGATATCCTGCCTCGATGGTACGTGGTACTTGCTGCACACATTTGCATATTAATGAGGAAAATTGGCATGACACTTGACACCGTCACTAAAGAACAATACATGATAGAAACTTCATACTTACACCACAGGTTCCCCCTATAGAGTAGATGACCTGAATAGATTTTGGACTACCTTGCTGCAAGTTGCAAATTAATGAGGAAAACTGACAGGGCATTAGGAGGCTTACAGGTTCACTATCAGCATTTAAAATAACTTTTAACAGATTTTTATAACATGGTTAAGGATGCCAGAGCGACATACTTTTCTAAGCTTGTATCCCATAGCTGACGTAATCCCAAAATCTTGTTTGATACCATCAGTAACATTGTCTCTCCTACATCACCTGCTGTTCCAATTTTTTCAGTTGATGAGTGCAACAACTTTCTCTCCTTCTTTGCTGGTAAGATAAATGACATACGAGCAAACATCATTCCCTCTTTGTCCCCCCCCGATTCCTTGCCCTACCCGGCCAACAATCCTGGATAGTTTTTCCCCAATCTCACTACTTGCATGATCAGGCACCTGCTTACATTAAAGAGCTACTGCAGCCTTATATTACCAGTAGGACTCTGAGGTCTTCTGATCAGGGTTTGTTGGTTGTTCCTCGCTCCAGGCTTAAGACAAAGGGTGACTGTGCTTTTGAGGTTGTAGCTCCTAAACTTTGGAACTCTCTCCCACTGGACTTAAGATCTGTGGACACTGTGGACACTTTTAAAAAGCAGCTCAAGACCCATTTGTTTAGACTTGCTTTTGTTTCATTTTTCTTTATCCATTTTTGTGATGTCTTATGGATGTCTGCATTTAATGTCTGTTGCTCTGTTTAGTATTTTGCTTTCTTTGTTTTATTGTGAAGCACTTTGTGACGTCTGTTCTTGAAAGGTGCTATATAAATAAACTTATTATTATTATTATTATTATTAAGTGACTCTTTTTTATTAAAAACCCAATATCATCCCGATATATCAGTCTAACCCTAATATCAGTAACATCTCAGAGGCAAACAGCATTATTCCAAGCCTCTGAAACACGACCCGTTTTTTCCAGAAATCAGCTTTACAGCAAGTGCAGATGAAAATCCAATAAATCAGCCTTCCAACCACCTCCCCAAAAAATGTCTTATATTTATGTCCACTCGCACATGCTAACGTCCCCCCGGCGGCACGTTTGGACAGCTCTTATCATTCAGGCAGGGGTGTGTGATGTGATGGGGCCGGGTCGCGGGGGAGGACGTGTAACTCATTTCGAGATAATGACAGGGTTCTGTCTTTCCCGCGCCGCTGTAGCGGGCCCAATTCGCCAACTCATCAATCAGCTCGCCGACACACCACACCCCCACAGCCCTCTGCTCACTTATCACCCCAAACTGCCACAGTGCACTCTAAATAACTGCTTCCCTGTACTAATCTGTTCCAATCCCCCACAATGCCTTTCATCCTCTGCATCAAGCTCTTTTTCTTCTCCATCTTTTTTTTTTTTTTGTATTTTAATGGAATTTCCAATGACAACAGCCTTGTGACAAAGGACCTTTGGCAAAGCAGAACTTTTCGCTCCCCCCCCCCCCGTTCAGTCTCCTGGATGTGGCAGCTTAATTGTTTATGGGATGTGTGGCGAACGTCTGGTGATGAATCCAGGAGTCGGGAGGTGGAGGTGGGAGGGAATTGAGAGGAATAGGGGGGGCAATTTGATCTCCATGGGTGGTCTCTCCTGTTTAAACTGACCTCAGGCTTAATGAGGAAAACTAACAACCTTCTGGAATACAGGAGGAAAAACCTGCGGGGAGATATGCAGATGCTTTCGTACGAGGCTCCTACAACATTCGAGCGAGTATGACGGCTGCATTAGGAGGGAATGCTACAGTGGGTCTATGGTTACTGTAAGGCCGAGCCGGGCTGCCACTTTGTGTTTGAGAGCAGCGCTGAGCAGACACCCTACTTTGATTAAAGGTGTTTATACTGGCCATCTGATCCAGTGTGACAATAGGCCGGGGCCCGACTCTAACCTGAAGCCAAACACACTCTAATGAGGACCAGGCCGGCCCAGCCTCCCGCTCCCCTTTTAAAAGTGACATTTTGAATCAGGCTCACAGCACCTGACTGAAATAGCCTGTGCTAGCTAGGTCACTCTTTTTTCAGTTTTTTTTTTTTCTCTTCCTCCTCTCCAAATGGTCAACAGAAGAATAATTTGTGGTAGGGGTCTGGATTGTTCAGTGCCACGTGTGTGTGTGTGTGTGTGGCGACCCTATTGTTTGTGCAATAAAGCTTTGGGGAGCAGTGATGCAATCAGGAAGTGATGTTGAGAATTAGCAGCATCTAACGTTACAGCGCCATTGATCCAAGGGCTTTTGAAAATGATGGTACGGTGATCCGTAGTAATTTGTTATGAGTTATACAATCTCGACCGAACCCGATATTTGACATCTGCTTCTTTTCAGAGATTTTTTTTTTTTTTCTTTTTGAGTGAAGGAATGGGGGGGAGGGGAGGGGTGGGGGGAAAACACATGAGGCTCAGGAATGTTTCCACATCCAATGATATTTGAGCTCGGGCCTTGCTAGCATTACGAGCACGAAATGTCCACATGGATAAAGGGCCAGAGAGGTAGTAATGGAGTAAGAGGGTAAAAATTTACGAGTGTGGAGTTCACTTCCCATCACGTCGTCCAGGCTCACATCAAAACTCACGCCAGACAACTGCAGCAGCATGAAAATTGTATTTGGGTGGATGAAATTGACAGGCAGGGGGGAAAACCTGGGTCAGACGTGTGTCAAAGTTCTGCGGGTCTGTTCAGACTCCATGTTCCCAGTAAGCACTGAGACTTGTTGGTTTATACGCCGCAGCGGTAGACCAACCTGTCGTAACCCTATCTCCGATTCAGAGCATGCCGCTGGACGAATTATCTCTCTTGCAGTAATGTCTAATGCGTTTTTTAATAATATATTCGCCTCATCAGCACCTCACCTCTCAGGGCAAGCCTGTATACTCTAAATGGGCAAAGGAAGAGGGGCCAGACAAATAGCTTTTAGGAGGTCTTAGCGAGGAACGAAGGGAGGGGAAGACATACGGCTCAGCAAAATTAGATCCATCCCGGGAAAAAAAAAAAAAAAAAAACACATAGCAAAAACTTCCCTGATCGGCAAAAAGTCTGGAACTTGCACAAGTGCAGAAGTAATGTAAGAGTGGAGGAAGCGGCCTCATGCATCACCATCGACCATCGGTGTTTTTACATTTCACAGATGCACTGTGGGATCCAAAGGTCTTGTGAAAACAGCCTGAAGGGAGAAGTAGTTGCTCATTTGACCAAATTCTCACAAGAATAACAAGTGCTTGAGATTAGCCAGATTCGGTTTAAGTGGTAAATTTAGAAGCTCGCACGTTAAACCCTCCTCATCCCTCATCCAGTATTTGACACCAAGATGGCTGCTTTAGGCAACTTATTGACCCCTATTGACCTCAGCAATCCAATCACAACCTGAGAAACATAATATAGTGGGGTTGAGTGCCAAAGTAGGGGATACAAATAGGGGCAAAATAGCATTAGCCATCCACACAGGGTCAGCCCAGCCATTAGGCAGGATCCCAAGCCTCCCCCATCGCTCTTCCAATTAAGCCGTCAAAGTGGGGCAGATGGTTGTGACGGTATTGGGGTGCCGCGCTGCCCCCGTGCCCACATCTCTACCCCCACACAGCCATCCATCACTGGAGGAGCTCTAATTAGCTTGTTATTCTGCCATGCAAACTATTCCAAGCTTCTGAAAAGGCCTCCTCGTGTTTTGAATGACAGGGAAAGCATTGAGAGAGGGCAAATGGGAGGAGGAGAGGAAAGCCAATCAGTGTTGCGCAGAATGGCATTTGAATAGCCTTTTCAGCACAGTACAGCAGCAATTATATTCCCCCCTTAGACTTCCTGCCAGGATATTTTCCTTTGTTTTTTTCTTCATCAAAAATGGTGCCATCCTGGCAATTGACAAGTTAGGCTTGGTAGAATAAAAGCCAATGTGAAAGGGGTCAAAAGAGTAATCTGAATTGCCTTTTTTGGCTGCATGTCATCATTGTGGAAATGTAGTACTATTAGATTCAGATGAAGGTGAACAGTCTCAATGATTGTCAAAGTAAATCAACCGCATACAGAAACATGTATTGGGTTATACAAGTTAATGTTCTTATTGACCAAACTGACCAAAGGTCCTTCCTGCCAGTAACATAAAACTATACACAAACCCTGCAATATGTAACAGTTCAACAGTGTCTGCTTCCTCTGATTCTTATGCATGTGTTAGTAGTCGGTCATGGTAGGAGAGAATATTAGTAAAATTCAATACTTGTTATCAACTGAATAATTAGTTTCACTTGACACTTATCACACATTCATAACACTATAAGCAGATTATTATGTATCCATCAGCACACTTTCTTCCCACCCTACAGAACTGCATTAATGTAATCATAGCACATGTATTCACCCCCTAACAAATGTAAGACGCAACACATTCATTACATTTATTACAACGTTGTATAACCTGATTAATATTACATTTTCAATCACACATGATTCTGCTGCAGTGTATGATATGCTATGGCAGCCTAACAGCAGGATCAGTAGAGGTGAAAGCTTTATGAATACATAATGCCACACATACTGTAGTGCTATGAGTGTGACATAAGTCCATATTAAATGCAAATTTTAACCAGCTAATTATGATCTGTCATTTTTTTTTTTTGGTCACAGCTCAGAATGGCATTATATCACGCAACACCGAACCCCCCACCGCACGCCTTCACATACACTTTTCTTTCTCCTCCTCTCACCTCATCATCTCCCGGCTCCAGGTTGCCCCCTGCCATTTATTTTCTTTCCATCTTTCATTATCTCCCTCCGTTTCCCTCGGACTGAAACCCAGCCAAAAAATTCAATCTCCTCTCCTCCTCTGTACATGTTTAGAGAGCCGAGTCCTTGTCGATCAGCACGCAGTCCCCAGAAGAGGCTCTCTGTCTTTCTCCTCTGTGGGGAAGGTTAAAGCTCGAGCTGTGGGATACAGTGAATGGCTGTGGCGTGCCACGCGGAGCACCGGGCAATTTGGACATAATAGCTGTCTTTGTTTACATCCATCAGACACACTCTCTCAGGTTGTTTTCTTTAACATCGTAGCTAAATCCTGAAAAACTCTCCACCACCGAAGCGGGTAAATTCAGTCAGGGGAAGCCTTGCAAATCGAGCAGTTGGTAAGATAATTGCTTCTTTTTGTGAGGATACTGCAGAAATCTAAAATAAAATAGTGGAACAGTGTTGTTGAAGAGTGGGTCTACCTTCTCCCTCACACACACACACACACACTTTTGTAATGGAAGCTAAGTTGGGAAAGAACAGCAGAGAGAAGAAATTCCAACCAACCAACCAGGACAAATTAGTCTGTGCACTGCAAAATGACAAGCTGTCCAGTGATTTTTACTTGTTTCCAGACCGATCAAGCTTATACTTTGTGATATTTTTAGTCAAATTATCTCAGTCCACTGGCAGATAATCTTGTTGGTTTCACTTGAAGAACTTCAAGAGATCATCATAAAACAATGAAGAAAATCTGGACACAAGAAACTTTCTCCAAGGCAATTTCACTTTTACCGAGTAAATGGCCTGAAACAAGTTAAATTATCCTGGAAAAAAAAAGTCAAATTTGTTGAAAGCGGTAAAATAATCTGCCAGGGAAGTAAAATGATTTCACCAAAAAAAATCCTAAAATAAGCCTGATAAGCCTCGGATACTGGATAAAATAACTTAACAAGTTTAGCAAGTGTGTAAATGAGGAGGCGAGAGCTACTGAAGCCAGCCTGTCTTTACTTTTGAATAGCGGCCATCATGGCGAGTGAGCGGCGGCCCAGATGCCAGAAGCGTATGGATGCGGGGCATGATGGTGGGTTAAGGAAGTGAAATGTATGGGTTTGTGTTGTAATTAGCCCACCAGGGCCTAGTGCTGACCGTTTAATGGAGCTGAATCAGGAACCCTTTCAGTGCGTGTGCCTGTGAGTGTGAAGAGGGGTGTAATCGGGACTAATTGCGGGCGGCGGCAGCGTCACAGGTGTGCTCCTCGAGGCCGCGTCACTCCGAGTTTCCCGTCCGTCCCCGTCACAAGATGGCCGCTGTCGATCAAAAATACCGGCGGGGGCTTTCTTTATTGCCTCTTGCGATATGGTTTCCCAATAAAACAGACCGCTGGAAAACAAGGATTGATTTGTGAGACAGGTGACCGGTGACCTCATGGTTTTCGGCGCTACGCACTGATTCCTGCCAAGAGCTCGCCTCACGCTCTGGTGAGAATTTAATGTCAAAGTGCTGTTGTAGAAAAACATGAGACGTGCCGCACTGTGTTTCTGTTCATCTTGAAAAAAGGTGCTCTTTCCTGAGCCTGTGCTGAAAATTCCCCAAAATAGCTCTGTTATTCTCGGGGTACGGTCGGATATTACAAGGTTCTCTGGATAAGTTTATTAAAATTACAACACTGAATTATAGCTATTAACTTTAGACATGACTACATAAAGAAACTCATTTTCCTGTCACAAATTAAAGCTGATTTTCAACATGAAAGTGCTGCTGGGAAACGTAGGCCAGTATTTACTACCTGCATGAGGGATGAAAGAGGAAATAATGAATTACAACTAGCAATATCTGTCCAGACCTGCCTTTGTTTTTATTCCCTTTATTCCCTCTTGTATCAGTAAACATTCCAGTATGACGACTCTTTCAGTCATTTCAACTAATTAGAGATTGACAAAGATGGGAATCCACTATTTCTAAATATTCTTGATAATTTACTTCAGCAGGTTTTTAATAATGCAGCTTAATACCAGAGCTATTCAACAAAAGACATTGACCTCCTGCTCTTGTTTGAATAAGCATCATTTTTAGATGAAAGCGCAGAGAGCACAGTGAGCTTGATCATTTATAGTTAAACACAGTTGTTCTGAACTTAACCTTCACTGCTTGTTACTAGCTGTGTCTCTTCCAAACCAGCCTCAAATCTCAGATAGATAGTGACTCATCAAAATATCTGGAGGCAGCAAGTCAAACTGGCGTGTTAATGACAGATAACCTGATGAAAAGTCTCTGAAACACAGTCTAGATGTGTTATGAAGACACTGGGAGCTATTAGATGAGTCAGTTTTATTTGCATGAATGTTAAATGTCTTAAATGTCCCATTATGATTCAGTTTTCATGATTTTGTTTTCAAATAGTATACTACCATACTATGGCTCAGAATTAGAATAATGTTCTTCATGATGTTTTGCAAAGGCTATTTACTGGATGAATTTGAAGACTAAGTCCTCACAGGCAGAACAGTCATAATACTGGATTCTGATTGGCCGACAGCAGCAGCGCCTCCAATTCAAATGAGGTAAACCTGCTGAGTGGAGGCTTTCCAGTTCTCATACTGCAAACTGGCCTGAATGGAGGGATTTCTCTGGACTATTGAAAATGCAATAAATTAAACCACTGAAACAAAATTCAATTTTAACAATGTCCTCATTAAACGTCTTTGATCATAGAGGAAAATTTGAATTTCCATAATAGGACCCCTTTCAAATGGGCTAAAACATGATAACACTAGTAATACTCTTTGGATATTTTCATTAAAAAGTAACAGACTACAAACATGCTACGCCTCTGTACATCAACTTAAGCAAAATGTTCCCGAATGATTTCCATCTTTGGGTATTGACGGTGGCACATCTTCAAAGATAATTTATCATATGTATTCCTACCTTTTTTTTTTCCCCAACCTTTTTTTTTTTTTTTTTTAACTTCAACGTCAAGTTTGGCACAAGCCTATAACTCAGCCATTTACCTTTTCTTCACTATGAGGAGTCAAGTTTGATTTGTTTTTTTATCCTCCCTCTTTTTTCCATTCATCAATCAGCTGAGGATTGATTTAAGACAAAAGCAGAGAGAGCACAGATCTGCTGCCCAGGTTGCTCTGCCAGCTCCGTCTCTCTGTTCCTGTGCGGGCCAAACTGGAGCCAGGACTCTTGTTGCTGGGTATATTTTATTGATATACAGAACAAACATTCTCCTCACAGTTATTAGGAGTGTGCCAGTGCTCTATTGATTGGTCTGACACCAGTTTCGCTTTTGCTGCACTTTGATCGCAAAGTGCATTACAGAGATTCATATGAAAATCAATGTTCTATCTGGTCTGATCTGTGTAAAATTCCACAAATATTTAAACGGGAACAGACGTTAACAAGTTAAATCAGCCTGCTTTTGATCTCATTTTGGGAGACGAAGAAGAAGAAATGTGTGGCGAGAAACCGGGAGCCACATGCCACTGCTGACCGCACCTTCTACAGCTGATTTATTTCTTAAATTTTTCAAGAAACAAATAAACATCACAAAACATCCCTTCAAATTGATTCACATGTTCACACAACCTGATGATCTCCACTTCTCTTTGTGTTCCTGTGTTATTAGAGATATTACATCTGATATGTTTGCTTGATCATGTTAAACTAACCTGGGAGCAGACTGAAATCAGAACGGGAGATGCATTGATTTTCCGTCTAATATAACTTTGACTCGCTGTCAGCAGGCAGCAGAAGGAACCGGAGTGAAACCTATTCACACTTTTTATATCTAAAATGTTTTGAACATTCAGCAGGTCAGCTTCAAAGCAAGCGTTATATTTTTTTGGGGTGATTTTATTTCTACGGTCATCATTATGAAGCACGTCTGAGGAGCTGCCAACATAAAAATTTAATTTTTACTTAGTTTACTCGTTGCGTATTTACTGCTGAGGATGGAAACTGTATTTTCTGTATTTTCTTTAGAATATGAGTTATTAACCATTTGAAAAAGTGACATCTACACTTACAAAAATGAATCACATGAATCAAAAGTTAACCAAATTATGGCACTTTTTAAAGGACAATAGGAACCCAAATCCTTGGCTGACATGATAGTAACACTTCCACATTCATACATCCCCTGTATATATTTCAGAGATATTGAATGATGAACTTTGGATAATTGTGTGTTTATCTATGTATTTGTTTCTTTGTTCTCCTTCTTTCATTACCCCCCCCAATTATATTTCAAATTCTGAAAATGTCCGGGCAAGCTTGATGCATCACCTGTCCATCTGAGAAACAGAAACAAATGGATTATATTCCAGATACACATCCCCCGAGGATATATATACCGGGGGGGGCGGGGGGGGTTCTCCCTCACAAATGACCAACAATAATGATGACGAATGGACGCGGTCCAAGCGGCTATTGTTGCCTGCTTATCAATAAGAGAGGGATGCTCAAACCGCTCGCTCCCTATTTTCCCCAGCACTTTAGTCAATAGTCTCCTCTCCAATTAACATCCAATTACCCCGACTGGTATTAATCACCTGGGACCAAGGGCAGTCAAGTTTGTAAAAGGTCACATATGTACAATGAAGATTAACAGTGACACGGCATCGATTGGCTGGCGGGGGAAGGAAGGTTAATGCAGTGGGTGCATTGTAAGCTGCTGCGGCTGCCGGATGCAAAGGAAGAAGAATCGCCGATGTTGACGAGAGCGGTGTCGCCTTCGACTGAGAGACTCAGTTCAGCTGTGGTTACAGGTCCACTAATTCCTCCGAAATTACTTTTTATGCTCATATTGTGGAAGAAAACACAGGATGAGAGAGCGGCAGTTTGACAGGTTTATTCCATCTGCAGGTTGGGAGCCAAGGAACTCAAAATCTGGATGAGTTTTATAGTGTTGAATATTCAGACAGATAGAATATAATAAAGCTATTGGTCAACATGTATAAGGTCATATGTATGGTATAGTATAGGTACTTTTCCATTTTCCTCCTCAATAATATCAGCAATTTAAGGTGTGTGAGGTTAAAAATAATCAAAAAGTTGATATTAAAAATAATATCAACTATTTAACTGACTAAGAACCATGGATTCAGATGCATATGCCCAATATGTCCTATGTCTTTTATGCATAAGTCAGTACCAAGATCAGATCCAGTCCAGTCTGACCAAAGCGGGTCAAGAGACCAAGACGAGAACAGGCAATAAACAGTGTAGTACATGTCTTTCCAGATGTAAAATTAATAATTATAGGGTTTCTTCAGGATGAACAGAGATGTAGATCTATCTGCAGGAGCTCTGTACTCTACTCTTCAACATCCAACTAATCAATGCATAGAAATTGACTAATCAATACATGGATGTTCTGGGACTGCTACACACACACAGGTTGAAATAAGTGAAATTGTTTGTGTTGCTGTAGAGAAATTAAACCAAATATCAATAAATTTGTTTGACTGAACATCAATAAAACCCTTTTTTTAATGTATATTCGTAGATAGACAGGAATTTTAGGACATCCTCAGCCGCGTTTGTCATTCTTAGGTCACATTTAGCTGGACTGCATCAGATGCAGGTGGACTTGAGTCAGGTTTCGCAGTACTTTGTTCAGCTAAACCTGATACAACTCCATCTCCATTTGACAAAAGACAGCTAATCCTGACTCAAATCCAGCGAAATCTGATGAATGACATCTAAATTTGATAAAGTACAGCTAAACCCGATACAGCTCCAGCTAAATCTGACAGAGTACATCTACGAATGACAAAGGCGGCTGAGGACGTCCCAAAACGGCCACCGTACGGGACAGCCCTTCACACACTCGCACACACACTCGGAAGATACTCACACACACACACAAACACACACTCAACAATTTATGCATTCAATACGAGGGCAGGGCCTGGACTTGACCCGTCTTCTTCTTCATCTCTCAAGCATTGTTCCACTGCTGGGCTAGAGCTGGCAGCGGCACATCAATAGTACATTCAGCCATGGAGCAGTCTCCATTACAAATCAATACGGTTTGAAAATCTATCATGTGCAATACGCTACAGTCCAAACGCATATGTCATCTGATATGCCAATACTGCGGCCCAGTGCTGACGCGAATATTTTAGCGTCTGCCCTTGAGGGATCGATTTTTCCTGGTTATGCGAGAGAAGAGTATACCGATGAAATGTGCCTTTTATCACAAATGAGAGCTGTGATGGATTCTGTGTATGTTACATAGTTACACACAGTACATATGGACACACATACACACAGCAACACACTCGCACTCATGCCCATATGCACACACACACACACACACACACACAGTCGCAAGTGTTCTTATTCAAACAAAAATTTTCAGCACTTGTGCAAACACAAGACACACATCAGCATGCAGACAAACACACACACATTCACTTGCATGCACATTCACTCACTCACACACACACACACACAGACACACACACACAGACACACTCACAGTCGCCAGTGTCCTAATTCAAACACAAGAAGACACACATCAGCATGCAGACAAACACACACACACACACACACACACACACACACACACACATTCACTTGCATGCACATTCACTCACTCACTCTCACACACACACACATACGCACACACACACACACACACATACACAGACACACTCACAGTCACAAGTGTTCTAATTCAAACACAACAGACACAACAAGACACACATACTGTATATCAGCACGCAGACAAACACACATTCACTTGCATGCACATTCACTCTCTCTCACACACACACACACACACACACATTCACTTGCATGCACATTCACTCTCTCTCTCTCTCTCACACACACACACACACACACAGTCGCAAGTGTTCTAATTCAAACACAAAAATGTTCATGCACTTGTGCAAACACAACAAGACACACATACTGTATATCAGCATGCAGACAAACACACACAAATTCACTTGCATGCACATTCACTCACACACACACACACACACACACACACTCTTATCTCCTCCAGCAGCCTCTCTGCCAGGGGAGTCATGATTTAGGCCTTGATCCCTCGGCTCCCTGGAGACGTTCTGCTTGATTACTGTGGCCTGCCTGCTAGATCGATGAATCATCAATAACAGTAATAATGTCTAACATGCTGCAGCTAGCCTTTATTGTTGCCTCGATGACGGCTCCCAGGCAAAAAGTGAATCGAGTCAATATGTGCCAGGACGTCGGGATCTATAAAAAAAATCAGCCATAACTCCGTTTAATTAGGCCGTTTTCATCATCAAAGCATTCCCACGCAGAGTTATGCTGACCCTCTCGGTAATATGCGGAAAGAATTAGAGGCGTATTCACCAAAACAGCTATACCCTCAGCAATGTCAGCCATTATGTACTCATTTAGCCTGGCCAATACTGAAACTGTATCAAATTCAAATTGAGCTTCTGATTTTCTTTAGTCCTCTTCCTATATTATATTGCAAACTTGAGTATTGAATGCCCTTTGATGAACTCTTGCTTTGTCTTTATGTCACTCAAGCTCTTAATGAAAACAGCTAGATCCAACTTACAGAAAATACAGGCTTTAAGGAAGATTTCTTTTCTCTTCTTTGAACGGTTTAATTTAAGGCATAAATGTACCGTTCCATCTGTCAGAAGGACTTCACAGGATGCCATTTAAAGTGGCTAGACCAGAGAAATTAAGCTATGATGCATTAATTATATGTTGCTGGGGTGCACCTGAGAGAGAGAACTTGCTAAAAGAGACAAAATGGTGAAAGTCTTTGAAGCTGCAAAAGCAGCAGCCGGAATAATAACAAAGCGAATGATATTCATGAAAAAATCAGGGGGAGGGAGAAGGAGGCCTGAGTTTGAAGCCTTAAGGTACCTCCTTGGTAATTACCAGAAGGTAGGCATTAAACATAAATGCATCATTATGTTAACAATTAATACAATTATGTCAGGCCTCCCGGCGAGCATGCTCTGCTGTGACTGTGATGTGTGCAGAGGGAGGCACAGAGGGTGTGTGTGTGTGCGTGTATGTGTGTTGTGTGTGTGTGTGTGTGTGTGTGTGTGTTCATGCACACACATATGCATATATGTGTGCACATGTGCGTCTAAGGGGAAGGGATACCTTTTCTGCCACCATATTTAAAGGTCATTTTCAGTCAACACAACCCTGGAAAATAGGCTAAGTAAGCAAAGCTGGAGAATATCATTAACCTCTCTTTGTTTTCATCCTCCCTTTGTTGTTCCCCGCCTGTTATCCCTACTGACTTTTCGGTCAATTGTCCTTTGAGGTTTCTCTCGCTCTCCCTCTCTCTGTATATCTATCTATCCATCTCTCTCTCTCTCTCTCTCGCTGCCTTTTTCCATACCCACCCATTTCTTCAGAGGGAAAAAAAAAACAACACACAGACAACATGTGGCTCCTTTAATGAAAAACAGAGATGTACATTCGAATATGAAGTACAAAAAAAGACAAAAAATAACCATCACTCATATTGATGTTTGTTTTTCTTTCGGTTGATCCGCGCTTTATTCTCAATAAAGAAAATTGCCTACTGTATCATGGTTTCTTTTGCAACCATGGCCTGTGGTTAGGGTAGGAACAGCGAAATAATAAACTCTTGAACCGCATAAGTCATCAAGACAAAGTCAGCTGTGATCATTCCCGTGAAGACAGAGGCATTCTGATTTTCATTCATCTGTTACCGCTCTCCGTCACAGTCGATGTGATCATCTGCGTTGCTGCATCTGGCAGCTTGCCTTTATCCATATCCAACATGTAGACTCCCTTTCTTCAAGACACAAGTTTACATCTACAGTCTGAGAGACAGAGCCAGAGCTATTCCCACATCGTAAAAGATTGATTATATGGATTCTTTTGTCTCTATAAACAATTCAGTGATCCCCTCCAAAAAAGTGAATTTACAATTACAGAATATGTGGTGCGAGGCTCCAGAGAGACACAGAAAGGGAGGATCTGATCTGAGCAAAGCAAATGTTGCTTCAGTTTTTGAAGGTTGCACTGTTTCATATCTACAGTGGCAGGGATAAACTTTTTATTCAGTCTGAAAAAAAACTCTTTTTTTTTTTTTTTTTACAATTTGTAGACTGTCTCAAGGCTGCTGGTAAAATGTTGCTTCTATTGCTACTTGGACATCAACCGGATCAGTGAGCCATTTTGGGCCCAGATCCATAATTTAAGAGCATGTTCACACCAAGCATGTTGGAGAGGTTTACTCAAACTCTGGAGTCTTTTTACTCCTTTATTTGGTTCATTCATGCAGGTGAGGGTAATGCCCTTCAGACTCTGGCAGCGCCAAGTAACCGCCTGAAAGTGTGAGTCTCGGTCGACTTTCAAGCAGCTTGTTAGCAGTGAGAACGCAATCCGAACCAACTACAGGAAATGTTCCCAAAACG
Source organism: Centroberyx affinis (assembly GCF_046629955.1). Classification (NCBI taxonomy): domain Eukaryota; kingdom Metazoa; phylum Chordata; class Actinopteri; order Beryciformes; family Berycidae; genus Centroberyx; species Centroberyx affinis. The sequence continues at coordinate 101,013 of NW_027280944.1, forward strand.
CAAGGTATTATGGGTATCAGGAGGCAAATGTCGGCATCTGATCGCCAGCAGTTCCTCATGCTTGGAAAGCCTAGCAGAACAAAATGAAGCGAGGGCAAACCGCAGTCTGGACTGATGCTCATATTCAGCTATTTCTTCATGTGTTCTTGCCTGGTTTGAACACCAGAAAAAGAAAACTACAGCAAAGTCCATCATGCCTAGCTAAATGTGCTGTACAGGAACTGGAATCAGATTAGTTTTGACACCCCCTCTAATCTCTAACCTGGCAGGACGACAGGTTACTAAACCCCTGTCGAATAAACAAGCTGCTTGTGAGTCATGTGACTTTTGTTTACAAGCCCTGGTTTGCTTGTGATTGGACAGTGTGAACCCAAATAAACCAAAATGCAACAAACTTTTCCAAAACGAAGCTGTGTTCACACCCTAAGAAACTTACTAACCATACTGGTTAGTAATCAAATGAAGAATACAACAATTAGCAAAACAATAACTGAGCAGTTTTTCCATAGAAAATATATCTCCCAAACATATTATTTTCATCAAAACATTTTATTAAAGCACACATCACAAGGTCACACTATAACAGAATTCCGGTCCCCACAGCAACCAGATCCACTAGCTAATCCGCTGTTTACAGTACTTACAGCATACAAAGCAGCAAGCCTCCAGCACATGAAACGCAATCATTGAATAATTCAATTTACTGATGTGGTCATTTATCTGATGCAACAGAACCACAAAGGATTATAACAGTCGCCTCAAACCGCCTTATGAGTCCATTCTGAATATATTTGTCAATCCGTCATTGTTGTTTGTCAAGTTTATGCACAACTCGGAAATGGAAACGGCATTATGAATAAACTGCACTACTTACGATAACTTATAGACATAATTAGGGTTACAGTTTATAGCTGGGTGGGATTTGCTGATGGAAAACAATCACATCATTTTCAGATTTCGCTGTAACTCACAGTCTGTGTTGTGGGTAACTGTAATCACATTACTTTTCCCTGTTTTCTGTTCCAATTTCAGTAATCATATTACAGTTAATTCTTTAACGTCTTTATTGGTGTAATATCTATGAAAATCCTGCCTTCAGTCATGTCGGAAATATCGGAATTACGAGTAGAGCGCACATGAACGAGCCAAGAAAGTAGGAAATACGACTCGGAAATTTAATGCTGTATGCTCTATCTTTATTAAAAACCTTGAAAAGTTTGTGTCTGTCGTTATATAGAGACTTCTGCTGCTAATGTGGGTTTGGCTCGACAATATTTATCGGTCCAATGAACGCAAGTAAACCAAGCACAGTCGTTTCAGGATGGAACGCAAAAGTAATCTAGTAGTGTAACTGATTACTTTTCTCTGTGAGTAATAAGTAATTCATTAGTAGCAAGGAGTTTTTGCAGCGACAACCACAACACTGCTCAAAGTACACTTCATATTTACTCTACAAACAATACAAATGTAAATGAAACAAGTTGCGGTCTCAAAATTCATGTAAAACTCAACAGTTCTGTCAGTCAATCCACCTGAGAGTGAAAATAATGACTAAATGTAAACAAAGTCGGCCCCAGGTCGCGCTGTACTCCCATGCTGGATTTGCCCTTTAAGTGGCTATTTCAATAACTCCCATAAAATCCAAGTATTTCATCGAATTTGCCGAGCGCAAGAGGGATGAATCAGACGCAACGCACAAAAAAATGGTGATGAAGGATGGTGAGAAAAAAAAGAATCCATCAGCAGTAGCTCACAGAGTCAAAGCTATAAACAAAAGCCTGTAATGAGATATGTGCTTTGAGCTTTTCAATCTGTTTCATCCGGAGGTTTGTCTTGTTGAAATCGTATGGGTACAGGGAAGACTGATTGCTCCGAGACAAAAACAAATACATCCTTTTATAGCTTGGACATTAATTTGAATCCATACTTTCCCTCTGCTCGGCTCCGGGGGTGTTTTCTAAGGCAGGGTGGGGATTTTCTAAATTTTTATGATCATATGTTGTATCCATTTACTGCAGGCCCCAGAAAGCAATCTGTTCACGTGTGTGAGGGGCGTAGAGCGGTATGAAGAGCTTATATTCAGCGCATATTTTACTTTTAGCACCAGGAATCAAGTCCACTCTATCTGGGATTGTCTCATAAACCTGGAAATTGAAGCCTCCCACATGGTACATAAATACCTCCTCTATCTCACACATATGCGCACACACCGTCACGTGCCTCCACGCATACACAAACAAAAAAATATATTACTGTCAGTCTCTCTGCTTTTCTCTTTCTAGATTCAAAACGCACTCGAACATCTCGTATAAATACCTGCAGCAGACAGTACAGACCGCATGAAGAAAGATTTTCACAGCAAAACAACTGCATGGAAAAAAAACTGATTAAACCTGCAGCACGTCTACCTACAGCAGTGTTTTGGTAAGCTGTTTTAAGAGAACATGGTGTATTAAAAAAGGCTATCTGCACCGGTTTGTACACAGCAGCCCATGTATGCCAATCTGTGGGAGAGCTGTTTCAAAGAACATTACAAAACAAAGCAGCACTTACACGAGAAACCATCCACACTATGGAGCGAGAGCTAAGAAAATCACTGACACATTTATTATTAGAAATAATCGTCTAAATGAAAAAAAAAAAAAAAACTAACCTTAAACTGTAGGACGTCATGGCAACATCTGTATCTGTCCATATTAGGGATGAGACAATGTATTTCAAAATTCCATATATCGCAATACAAAAATGTGACAATACGTATCGTTGGGCACAAAACGAATCACGATATTAGCTACATTTTATTATTATTATTGTCATTTACATTCTAGCAAACAAATCCCATTGCTGGAAAGATTTGTGGCTCAGAAAAATACATAATTCTGCACAGTCAGATTTTGTCATTGAGCTTTTATTTATTACATTACATCGTGGTTGTATCGAATTGTGACCCCCATATCGAGTATTGAATCATACTGTCCATATATGCAGTATATATAAATGAATAGAGTGATATTAGCTACAATTTATTATTGTCATTTACATTCTAGCAAGCCAATGCCATTGCTGGAAAGGTTTGTGGCTCAGAAAAATACAAAATTCTGCACAGTCAGATTTTGTCATTGAGCTTTTATTTATTACATTACATCGTGGTTGTATTGAATTGTGACCCCCGTATTGAATCGTACTGTCAATATATACAGTATATATATATATTGTTTTACTGCTTCACATTCATTTGGAAATCGATATCAAACACCCCACACTCCTTCTAGAAGAACGGTACAGTAGTTGTTGACCTCTGACCTCCCAATGGACCTCAAGCACGATGACTCAAACCACGGTGGAGATGAATATCACTTCACTTCATCTGTTGCCTTTATTACTCAGCGAGTAGCGATTCTTCCCGCCAACCTCACTCGCTGCATCCTCTCTAACTTACTGACAAAAGGGAATGATTATGAGTCGGATGTCGATTTAGAGTCACTGAGTAACAGTCAATCATCTGGGAATTCGTCTCGTTGACGTTGTTTTACACTGCAAACCGCAACACACAGCCTCAAGGATCCTCCTACATTCCTTCATCTAAAATACAATTACAGACAAAAAGGAAACAAAATAATTCACAGGCACATTTAGACAAATAATCTCCATTTCCAACAGCAAAGTGCTTTCTGTGACGGTTTATTGTGAATGAGTGTGTGATCCCCCATCAGCCCCAGACACTGACGAATAGCACACCAGTCCACGGCTCCCATTATGAGGCATCTGCACCGTAATCCCCACCACCTTCACATGATGAAGATGAGCCGTATAACAGCACATCACGCCAAACGAGGCTCCTATGTCACCGCGCACCCAAAGCAGAGCAATTGAGCTGCTACTGCGTGTGAAATAAGGGCTACGGCGGAGCGAGCACAATGGAGAAAATGCAGATATAGTTCCACTTAAAGCGAGAAATGTGTTTATACGAAACATTTATTAGATCTAAAACACCTGCATTACTGGATGATAAAACAGTCTTGAGTCTGCTGCTGTGCATACTAATTTACACAATGCTCAAACAGCAGAAGGGTAAAAAGCACAAAAGCAAACCATCTTTCTTTCTCTCTGTCTTTGTCCTTCTCTTTGTCCAAACAATTTCCTAGATCTTAATGAGGAGGAGGAGGAGGAGTGGCTGCCAAGAAAACTGTTGGTTCCTTGGCTCCGCCCACTGAGGTTTAACTCAACCAATGAGATTGATTTCTGCCACCGTGAAATGTTTGTATAACCAAAAAGTCCCGTGTCAGTAAGCATTTGTTTCTGTGGCCATCTATGCCTGTTTGTTTGTGTCTGTGTCTTTGGGTAGGACTAGAAAAGTGTGTTGTACCTTTGTGCGCATGAGTGTGTGTTTGTGTAGGGGTCTATCTGTGTGTGTGTGTTTGTGCATATAATTGTGTGTCTGCGTTTCATATGACTGGAAAAGTGTGTTTTGTATGTGTGTGTGTGTGTTTGTGTTTATGTCTGCGTGTGTGTCTGCGGCGGAGCATATGACTGGTAAAGTTTGTGTGTGGGTGTGTGTGAGCTGTTTCATGCTCAGCTCCCATGTCTGTGTTTAAGCCGCATTCCTCCGGGGGCTTTCCTCTGTTTGCAGATCTTTGAGCCAATAAAGTATTGAACCTCTCCATCTTCCACAGGACAGATCGCCATATCTCATAATACCTAATGAAATATTATGAGCATAGCTGGAAGATGAAAACTGAAGTGTAAACAGTCTAGGGCCAACAAGTTAAACAGGAGATTTAACATGTACGAGGTTTGTTTACATTTGAAAACACTGGAATAAAACAGATCTGTATTTCCAGTTTTGGGATGAGAAAGCCCTGAAAAGCTTATTTTCCACCCATAAGTCACACTTTCCAAGAATATATGACAGGTTTCAATCCAAAAATGCTATGTATCTATTTTGAAAACATATTAATACTGAAGGGTCATTGTAGCATAGATCAAAAACACTGATTCTCACGCTTGCTACAATGTTATTTTTTGCAAGCAAAGGTTGTAGGACTCCTCCTCCTGCATATGATCATATTCAGATTCAGATTCCTTTATTGTCATTGCACAGAGTACAACAAAATTGAGTGTCAATCCTGACGGTGCATTCTCACATAACAAACAGCAATTAAAAATAGAATAGTTCAAGCTAAACTAATTAGTTAAGAGTGCTAATATATATATATATATATATAAAATGTAAGTATTTCTGTAACCTTTAAAACAGTAAGATATAAAACAATACAATACGGTATTTTGTTATTAGCAGCTGAAATATTGCGCTCAGGATATAGCACGTTTGCTGAATTGCAGTGGCCCTATGTACAAGTAGTGCAGCTGGGAATATATAGATACAAAGGTGCAGTTAAAATGTAAACATCTGTGCAGTGTTCTATAAATGTAACTGTAGTACTGTAGTACTGGTAGTCACAAACAGTCAGTGTTTGGCAGTGTTCAGTTCTCATATGGCTCTGGGGTAGAAGCTGTTCTTAAGTCTGTTTGTCCTTGATATGATGGACCTGAAGCGTCTACCAGAGGGCAGCAGGTCAAACAGATGATGTCCAGGGTGGGATGGGTCTTTCAGTATGTTGGCTGCTCTACTGAGGCAGCGAGAGCTGAATAAGTCCTCCAAAGAGGGTAGAGAACAGCCAATGATCTTCTGGGTGGTATTGATGACCCTCTGATGGGCTCTCCTGTCCGCTGCTGAGCAGCTGGCATACCACGCAGAGATACAGAGATCATACCTAATATAAAGATATTCAGATGTATTCAGGACTGTTTTTAAGATGATTTCAGGTTGGTTTTTCCAAACAAAGTACAACAGCATTGACATTTCAGTGCCCTGCTGGATTGGCCATGATTGCTGCTTATACTTCTTGTAAAAGCCTTTTATATAATACTCACAGAACTGTGTCCTGAATACCACTGTGACAGAGCACATGGGGTCAAAATTAAGGTTCAATACACCGCCAGTATATACAAATATCCAAAATGTTTCCCAAACCCCATACAAAGAAACAAGGTATATCAGGACATTTGCATGGCTATCAAAAACGGCCTATCTTTAGCAGAATGATGTTGTTTACTGACATTTCCCATTTCCAGAATCATGTGGATCAAGTGCGATGACACTGCAAGCGACCTCTGAGGTAAAAGGCCACCTTCATCTGGATCTTTGGATCATTCTTTGTTTTGTTTCTTTCTTTCTTTGTGTGTGTGTGTGTGTTTGCTCTTGGCATTTTAACCGGGTTGCGTGCGGAGGCAAAGCATCACACCTCAGCTCCGGCTCAGCCGTCCCTCCTGATTTGGGAGGCCTCTCTTCACCCCCCTCCGCCGACTCCTTCCGCCTCTTAGGCAAGCCCCTGCTCCGCCGGGGCTGAGCCATACACATACAATAAGGGTTTCTATGTAGGGAAAGGCCCCGGGCCCCTCGAGCGGCAGCCTCAAGATAGCTGTCAGTGCAAACATGTCACTTTCCATATACTCTGCTTCAGTCCAATCGGGAAAGAAACCCCACACAACGTTATCAGCATGAAAACATCAAACAAGTCTTATTATATTCGTAGATGTACACGTTTGGCCACAGGACGAGGACGATGTTCACTTGGGGGTCAAGGCGAGTCAGTTGGTCACATGACGTCCTGTTGCAGGGAATCTTCTTCTCTTATCCTCAGCCGGGGTAACAAGTCAGTGCAGCTCGCACAAGCCTGTGTGAAGGTTTTTTCCTCTGGGGCAGTGCAGCGAGTGTGGAGGAAGCCTGCAGAAGTCCAGATGTGACAACTATATTTCTGTCTCCCTTAGAGGAAAATTCCACCCTTGCATACTCCTACACTGCTATATATCATGACTCTACGATGTTCAGTGTGTCCCAGGAGTTATTTTGTGATGTCATTTTCTTTTTTTGGTGTACCCACTTTACCTCAACCTGGTGCACTTCTACTTTAGTCAGTGATTTCCTACATTTCCAAGAATGCCTTTCAACAACCCACAACATGTCTTGTGGCTGCATTGCATTCTGGTCTATTTTCTGCCACTGTTGGACTATGATTGTTGAACGTTGGTGAAAGAAGCCTTTGCTCTTTGATTGTGAGGGACTGACACCAAAACCTGACGTTTACCATTTTAGACAGTTGAAAACATTTCTCCTATCAAACTCCATTGTAGCTGAGCTGGAAATGTAGCACTGTCACGTCATGTTGTCCACATTTGGCCAGTTATCCACAGGAATAAGAAAAATACACCACAACAAACAACAAAAGTGTTTTAGGGTGGATTTTCCCTTCACGGTGCTAAGGTACTTAAAGTGTCAACAGTCTTAATAGAGCTGGGGAACACAGAGCCATGGCCATATTGATCACCAGTGAGATTAAATAGTTAGGGCCTGACAGTTATTATGAGCTCACCTCTCGAGGATTGCTTCCGCACAGATAGCTATTGTTATAGCCGTGGCTGTGTTACCAGGGAATGCCTGAGATTAATTTGTGCAACATCAGATAATGACACCCGGTCCAAGTCATACAAATAAGCAAACTCAGACAAACAATCAGATGCAATTATGATTATTGTTTCTCTGACTCTGAATTCATAACCACTGGAGTGGGGACTGGTGGGTGGCATACCTGAATATCAATGACCTCCTGCTATTCACACCAACAAGACACAAAGCAGTACAAAGAGTACTTTGGTTTGCACTTTGGTTTAACTGCAACCATAACCATGATCTCACATAGTAATGGGAAAGCAGGGTGGCATACTGATAAGGGAGAGTGTGCCTGAGTTTGATCACCCAGGGCAGTAAGCATCCACCCTGCTGGAGTGTCTTTGAGCAAGACAATGAATCCCTACCAAGTATAGAGGTACTAGAGGAGGAGTGCAAGTGAAAAGACAAAATTGAACTTCAGAGGATCAATAAGGTATCCCATAATGACATTCCAGTTGGAGATAAAAATTTGTAGTGGTGGCAGCCTAGAGATTATAGAAGAAGGCTTGTGGCCAGAAGGTTGCTGGTTTAAATCCTTGGACTGGTTGGTCAAGTCTGGGTGGGAAAAATTAAGTAACACTCTCCCCTGATCATGTGATTTGGTTTCGATCTATAGTTTCTAACATTACCAAGTGAAACCTTTTAAAAATCCATATTTCTTTGAAGGAAGTTAATGGTTTTAATGTATTGCTGGTATTAAACCCTCCTTGGTTTTGCCTTTACTTGAAACAAAAACATAAAACCTCAAATTTACACCTTAAATGGAAGATTAAAGGATTTCAATACACTATTAAGGCATTTTTAAATACCATGTAATGCTATATTAAGGATATCAAGAAAGCCCTTGGTTGTCCGTTAATTAAAACACAGATCGAGATACCGATGAATAATACTGTATTTTTTTAAAGTGAGTACTTGTCAATTAAATGATATTAAGCGGTGCAATCATAAAATTAAAAACTCCTTAATACATATTAAGGAGAGTGGTATGTTTTCAGGGGTAATATAAGGTAAAAAGTAAGGACAAATTAAGGGTTTTGAGTCGATGTGTCCTTAAGCAAGGCACTTAACCCCCGACGAGACTGTGGCTGCACTGGGAAGACTTTGATGCTGCACTTAACGGTAGCGGTGAGAACTCAGGGGGTTTACTTGGGTGAAGAATTCAGCATGAATCAAAAGTAGAGCAACCCGCACACCATCTTCCTTGGGCAAAAAAGCCTCAATGAATCAGTGCACTTGCTGAGATAGATGCAAAATTCTTCTTTTAATTAGAGTGCCAGAAACAAAAAAAAAAGTGCTCGGCTGCACTGATGATATTCTGAAGACTGAAACTGAAACGTCTTAACTCAACGTTTGTGCACCCGAGCACTTTTTTTTTGTTTTTGGCACTCATGTCTAATTAGAAGAAAAACTGTTGCATCTACATCAGCATACGCACTGATTCATTGAGGCTTTTTCGCCCGAGGTTGCTGATGTTGCTCTACTTCTGACTCCTGCACTCAGCGGCTCCCAGGTGTGAATGTGTTTAACTGCATGAATCTGAAGCAGGGCGTCGCTGGAAAAGAGCGTGCATACTCAGCTGACTTTCCCCCGGATAAATAATTAGAATAAACATAACAGGAGAGGCGCTGTAGGCCAAGCCTGCTTGCATTTGAGAAGGCAGATGAGCAAGGCGAGACGAAGTGAACACGTGGATTTTGACATTGAGGTGATTCAGGGAGAGTCCAGGGGAGCGAGCCTGGCATTTTACATTTAACAGTAATGGACTCTGGCAGGGTCAGTCAGTGTCTTGTAGAGGAATGAATGCGTCACTCCAGAGGGGAGAAGAGACGAGAGAGAGATTGAAATACTAAGCAAAAATGAGAGTGAGTAAGAGAGAATGTATTTACTTGAAAAATGCTCTTTACTAGACTTTAAATCATTGAGAGTCATTCATTTGCATGCACAGTTACAGATCTAAACACCAAGAATTCAAATTAGAAACAATAAAAATCGGTTCAAGTATCCTGCCTCTCCCGCATATACAAACAGAGAAACAAACAAATAAAAAAAGAGAGTGAGACGATGTGTCATCATTTTAGACGAGAGACCTCGTGTCGTCTGGAAAGCTTCCAGGATGCCAGTGAGGCTGTGGTGTGTGTTCTACTCTAAGGTGGTATCATTAGTATTCCTCTCAACACACACGCACACGCACACGCACACACACACACACACACACACACACACACACACACAGCGGACCAGGTTCTTTCAGGTCTTCCAGATGGCTGGCCTGGCCTTCCCCTAACAGGCCATTTATCAGGAACTGTACTTGTTTTCTCCTTAGTGTATACTTTGGACCAAAAACAAATAACTCAAAAGAGAAATAGAGACTAAGAGAGACAAAGAGACAGCAGATGATTAGTGTTGACATCAGATGATCCACCACATACAAACCCTGGGCTGTACGGGGCCTGACTGACTCCTGGACTCTTGTGATGGGTTGTGACTCACCAAGCAAGGCATCAATGAGGGCTTCATTGCCAATGCATGTATGTGTACTAAGCAGTGGGTGTACTCAACACCTCAGTCCCAGAACATAGACTGTAGAAACAGATGGACTTAGTGAGTGTGACATCACCCACTGGCTTCTGAAGGGCCATTTTGAAGCCTGGAGATTGTGTTTATGGTCGTCGCCATGTTGGTGTTTTTTGGAGCTGGAGCAGCCAGAACGAGGCTGAGGGTGGAGTTGGGGTCGTCTGCAGAGCCGCAGCTCCGCCTACTATTACCGCATAATCGGCAACCTGTCAATCACTGGACAGGCGACCTGTCAATCACTAAGAAAACAACCCCGTTTTATCTCCGTTATATCCCATTAATGACACAATTATTTTGAAAATCGCCAGAAGGACACACATTTGAAGAAGTGAAATTACTGAGACCATAACCTCTTAAACTTTTGAGTGAGAAATTGAGTTGTGGTCCCAGTGATTTGCATAGAGTTGGGCCGGGTTTGGAGTCTTTTTGGAGCCGGCATCTAGGGCGTTGGAGGTTAGAGGAACTGTAAAATTCACCCGTGGTTTTGGCCGCTTGTCCCTTAACCATTCTTCAACTGCATGCCAGGGTCAGAAATGAACAGGGACTCGGGGTAAAAATGGCCTTGAAACTTCATAAAATGACTGTGAAATTAAAACTGAGGGGGCAGCACCCATTTTTGCATTTCACCCTGTTCGCATTTTATCATGGAGTTGTCAAATATTCATGCGTGAATGCGACAACTGTCCCCCATGGGCCACCGTACGTGACTCATGGAAGCCTAATTCTTTCCAGTGTGTTCTGGGTGAGAAAAATGATGCTGTTTTTGATCAGAAGACAACTCAGTACGCAGCCTGAAGCAGAAGAAAATGTTGGCACCAGGCAGCCAGCAGTAGTGCCAATAGAGAGTGCCAACCCCACACAAACCACTGCTTCAACAATAAATAAAACAACCAATACCATAAAAAACTCAACAATGGAGTGGTGGATGAGACAGATGGATGAGACAGAGAGGGGAAAATGGCTCCATCCTCTTCTGTAAGGCCTGCTGCAAGTTTCCAGTAGTGGGAAAGAAGTGTGGGATGTGTGGGATACTGATTTAAAGTAAAACAAATCTTAGTGGTAAAAACTGAGTGTTTATTTGCCAATACGCAATGCAAATGTATCATTACATAGTTCAATAAAATTGCCCTGGAAAAGGACTGAAATGCCCCTGAAAATCAGATCAGGCAAAATATGCCCTGTGGGAAAAAAAAGTTAATCTCTTACCCTGCTGTATACCAAGTACCACAAACATGAAAGTAATGGTGATCCTATAGCATGAGCGATATTGATTATGCCTTGAAACCTCTGTATTCCTGCCTCAAACAGATATTGCTTGCAACAACTCAGCAAAGCATAAAGCAATCCTTGTCATGAAAAAAGAATAAGTCCTTGTCAGAAAGAAAAATATACAGGCAGCAATGGCAGTCTGGTGAAAAAAAAGAAAAGAAAAAGAAATACTGTATATTCTTTATGAAATGTATTTCACACAGAGAATAGGAGGCGCGGACAAAGGACGCTTTGCTTACTCGTTTCACTCGATCTTAAAAGCATGGAAAATACCTTGATAGGCTACGCTGCCACTTCCAACTCGCCCTCAGCCCCTCTCTGTCACTCTCAGCAGCGAACACTCTGCTTTAGGCCTTCATACCACAATAACAAAATAATGACAACCCTCTGTGCGATTCGAAAGTAAAATGAGCCACTCGCCCGCAACACTGTGGGCTTGTGAGTGGGGATAAGTGACTGAGCCGCGGCCTTATCGAACAAGCCTTTCTGGGATGCTTTTGTGAGAGGCTCGCCTCGCTCAGCCTTGTGGAGCGGGGCCTGATGGGATGCGATTGATCCGGACAGGATGGAGATTATTGCAGATAAGTGGTCGGGACCACCTGATCGGAGCGGCCGGGGGGAGAAGACGGCTGGATCCATACTGTAGGAGGTTTATTGACCCCAGAGCCAGCGAAAATGTTAGAAGCAAGCCCAGGTAAACAGCTAATTTCAGCTTATTTGGATCATTTGAGATCGAGGCTATTGAGCCAGCACTGCAGTGTAACAGAGAGAAACACAGGTGAGCTGGAGACGGTAGCAGTGGCGAGGTGTAAAAAGTAACAGAGGACAGGTATTGGCTGTTAGACTTCTGGGGTTGTAATAAAAGAAATTTTTAATAGAACCAGTGTAGGATTATTGATCAGGCCACTTTGAAAAATAACTGCATGTAGAAGTTTGTAAGTGCAAGTAAGTTTTCTTGCAAAACCCATGACAAGTGATACCTTGACATTTTAAATTCTAGTCTGCTTTTCCCTACTTTTTCCCCCACTAGGCATCTGTCATATTAAGAGAAAAATCCCCCCAGCAATCCACTAGTAAAGCTTGTTTGCATGCCAGTTTCAATGAGGGAGGCTAAATAAAAGCCAACTGTAAATAAAGTTCCATCTGTACAGAAACTTAACTTCCATATTATGAGTGCCTTATAAAGAAAAACAGCAGATGAAAATTGAGCATGACAAGATATCTTTTACCAGGTCATTTGGCAGCAGATCAGAACACCAACTCTAAGACAGCCTTTATGAAAACAGGTCCTCCCACTGCGAGTTTTATTTTCTTTGTTCTAAACAAAGGCCTTATTGCATTAGGAACGCTTCAGGAAGTAACTTGGGGGAAATCGGGGGCCTTCTAGATCAGAGCACTTTGTGATGGGAAGTGTAAATAGAGAGGAGGCAAATCAAGTTAGGATGCACTCAGTGCTCATTTGCTGACAGCGTGAAATGAAAACGAGGTGCAATGAGATCTGCACGAGGCGTTTTGCTGAAGGTGAGCCGTGGGAGAAACGTAATGAGCGTGAGATCCACATGTGATTGACTAAGAGGCTGCTAATGTGATTCCAGCCCTCCTTGATGAGTAGGTCAGCGCTGGGAAGGGGGGGGGGGAGGGGAAGGAAAAGCATGAGGAAAAATGTCAGGTCACTCGCTTCCAGCTCAACTGCCACTTCAAAGGAGCGGCGGTGTGACGAGGGCCAGCGAGCCCCTCCCACCCCCCACCCCCACCCCGACAAAACTGCAAGAGTGCATTTCGAAAGTTTGCTTCCCCGAGATACTTCTCTGCAACTTCTCTGTGGCGGCAGTAATTAATTAAATCACATCAAGCGAGCGCGGAGATGACAGGCAGTCTATCACGTCTTGTTTTCCCTTCGCGGGCCTCTCGCAACGGTGACGAAAGGCGGATGAAAGGAGGGACCACGCTGAGCAGGTCGCAGAAACGGGAGCCGGGTTGAATTTTTCACTTTCGTCACGAGAGACGCGCGGAAAGCAAACAAACCGAACCGCGGCGACTGTGAAAATGTTATTTCGGTTTTGCGGAGAGGAACTTGTCATTTATTAGCATCTGTCACAAGCACAGTTCAGTCTGCAAAAATATGAATCCATTTGTTACGTTACACGACATCGACGGCGATATTCTGCGTCTTTCCTGACGACTTGGCAGGTTTGGAGGTTTCTTATGTAAAAACATAATACTGTATAAACATTTTACAGCGGGACCTGGTCATTTTTAGTCAACACCTGCGTGTTCAGGTTCATATTCTTTACATCAGTCATAAAAACATTTATATCCTTGACGATTGAACCACAGTGTTCATTGCGGCTTTGACAACGTCGCTGCGATTTCTTAACCATTCTGCTCAAATAAAATGTGATTTCTTATAAACATCTGCTAAAGCTCAAGAGCAACTAATGAAAAAGAAAATGGAGAAAAAAAGCTTGTGCTAAGCGTTAACGTCACACACTGCGCCGAATAAAAAATGGAAACAGCTTTAGACCTCCAATTGAAAACACCACTCTCTGCGCCATGCACTAGAATTTTAAGTAGAGATTGTCCACGGGTACAAAATATGAGCCCAGTTCTGAATGGAAACTGCGGTTGCAAGGCCAGATTTCGATCGGAAACGAGGGAACGTTTAGTCTTGGTCAAATTTGGCCTCTCAAGTGTGGATCCATACCTTGAATATACCAAATACCCTGAATATACCGATCAAAACTGGTTCCTGATGTCTAGATTTGGGTTTGAAATAGCCTTAAGTAGCTGAGAATATGCTTATCGAGAAAATGATCATCTCTCCTCACTTTAGTCACAGGCAGAAACAGCCTTTGAGCGAAAGAAATGTTTCTTATATCAAACGGGCAAGAAGTTACTGAGGAATCATACAGCAGCAACAGTGTTTTGCAACCGTGTGCTCGCTGCCTCTTTCCTTTGATGTGGTTGCCAGTTGCTGCGAGGGAGTCTCTAGTGTGTATCTCCTGAGTGTGCTAGGCTTAGGCTGCGCACACACACACACACACACACACACACAAACACTCGCAGATGCACAAATCCTTGTGTCTCGGCGTGAGCGGGCATTGGCCCTAGCCCGTCAATAACGATGACGGACCTCATCTCAGCGGGGATTGGATTGTGCGTTTTTGGAGGGCCTCCACCTCTCTCCGGCTCCCCGTCACGCAGGCGGTGTGCGCGGGGTCGACTCAGCCACCCTCCACATCCCCCCCCCTCCTGCTGGGAGGAGCGTGGGCCTGCCTTCGCTGCAGCACCATTGAATTATGGGGAAGGTAATCCCCCTATTTTGATTAGTGGCTTCCACAATCACGGACCCTCGGCCCCGCTGTTGACCGGCGTTAACGCAGGCGTCGGGGGTGTGATTGGCCCCCCTCTGAGCGTAATGCTTCACAGAACCTGTACAGACATGTTAGATGCCACATGTGTTATTGACTTGTCTTGCCTTAACTCTTCTTTCGGTCCTGGAATGGGTTTTATTCAGTGTATTTTATCTGATGAATTCCAATCAGTGTGGTTGCATAACCGCAATAACACAGGCAACGGCTTGATGCAAATGTGTTCTTAATATGTAAATATCTTCAAAGAGTTAATTCTAGAGTTCAAGAGTTGAATCGAGCTTTCATGCATGTGCGTTTGCATGCATATTGTATGCGCAGTGGGTTGGCATTTGTATGTGTTCGTATGTGTACTTGGGCGTTTCCCACTGTGTGTGTGTGTGTGTGTGAGCCTACACGTGAGTTTGTGTTTTCATGCATGTGCTGTTACTGTGTGCTCGCCATTGTGTGGGATGGGAGCATCGGCGCTTGCATCAGCCGGCGTAACAGAGACATGAAAGCTGATGAGAGAAAGCCAATGAAGCGCACCAGAACCATCTAAACAAGCATCAATAATGGATAGTCGCACCGTCTCCTGGGCTAGACACTGCAGGAGGTCGGCTAGTGAAACCGACCATCTGCGGCCCACAAAGAAGAACCTTCAGAAGCCCTGATCTCTGTCCGCCCCCCCCCCCAAACACCGCCTCACCCACCCGCCTCTCATCCCTCCACCCCAGCACCCTCTCTTCCAAGGCCCCAATACTTAGGGGACTTTGCAGCTATTTAATGTTTAATGCCCTCTAAAGCCAAAAGAATGCTAATTTCTGTGGCCTGCTACCAATTTTCCTCCTTTTCACTCTCACCCCAAAATTACAAATCTGTTGTCCCCACGGCCCTATTTATCCTCGGTGTTACAGCTGGGGACAATTATGCACAGGAAGCTCGCAGGGGGACGTATTTTTGGGAGCAGTCAGGAAGCGGAGTGGCGGATCCATCCTTCAAGGGAGGTGCGGCGCGCTCGGCTACGCGGGGGTTGCACTCTGGCCATGGGGCCCTTCTGGGGTCTCTTCACTCACGGCAAAAGGCCCCCACGCCACCCCCCCACTGAAAAAATCCCTTGCCACCACCAGCGCCTGTGAAGATTAGCCAAAACAAGACAGGGAGGTGTGGGGGGGGGGGATAGGGAGAGGGAAGGATGAAAGGGGGAGAAAATGAGAAGCAACTCTCCCCTTCCCTTTGCTCGCCCTCTGTCCTCCCCTCCCACTGTGCACAGCGTTGGGGGTTTTTTTCCAGCGAGCCGAGCCATCCTATTTCCGGACAGAATAAAATGGCTTTGTTTCTCCTTCTCGAGCTCTCGTCTTTGAAAGTTTTGTTTGGTTGTGAAGGGTGAAATCAGAATTGACCCTGTCTTGTCTCAAATGAAAACAACAATGTTCCGTCTTATTTTCTCTGCGCTGCATGAATGGGAAAACAACAGAGCTGTCCATTAGCTATAATCAAAAGAGAGACAAGGCGTAATCTCTATATTTAGAGAAAACAGAAGAGAGAAAATTGGGTTTTTGACAAAAGTTTAAATAAGTCAGACAAGTCAATAACACATCATGTCTGTACAGGTTCTGTGAAGCATTACGCTCAGAGGGGGGCCAATCACACCCCCGACGCCTGCGTTAACGCCGGTCAACAGCGGGGTCGAGGGTCCATGATTGTGGAAGCTACTAATCAAAATAGGGGGATTACCTTCCCATAATTCAATGGTGCTGCAGCGAAGGCAGGCCCACGCTCCTCCCAGCAGGAGGGGGGGGGATGTGGAGGGTGGCTGAGTCGACCCCGCGCACACCGCCTGCGTGACAGGGAGCCGGAGAGAGGTGGAGGCCCTCCAAAAACGCACAATCCAATCCCCGCTGAGAAGAGGAGGTGTCCGTCATCGTTATTGATGAGGCTAGTTGAAATTAGGGCCAATGCCCACTCACGGCAAGACACAAGGATTTGTGCATATGCAAGTGTTTGTGTGTGTGTGTGTGTGTGTTCGTGCAGCGTAACCCTACCACACTCAGGAGATTTAAATATTGCCCTCATAGCCCTCATAGATTGATTGGTCCAGCCACAAAGTTGATATTTACCACCGATAACCACTTTTGACTTTAAAATCAGTCATTCACAGTATAATTTTGGCCAACACTGATGGACAACACTGCCTAAAGAGCATTGTTGCACTTGTTATTGCAGGAAAGTCTGATTGCCAGGACATGTTTCAGTATATTTTTTGACCTTGGTTTGAACATTCTTTCGAGTTGCTGTGAATTTTTTAGCCTTTGTAGAAATCCCCCATCATGCATTTCTCCTGCGTCTATCTGTAGTACCACAGACTTCTTAAAGACTCAAGCTACCAAATTAGTTAACTGTGACACAAAAGACCGATCCTTGTAACTTCTGACATCTGAAAACAGCAAAATGATTTCCAAACAATTCATCCTGGGTGTGCCGCAGTAGTTCATCAACTCTGCAGTCTAGACTAGTCAGACTAGATCTGAATTGTCTCCTCAAAACACTACCACTTCCCGCCTTTGCACATTGTAGCTTCCAACCTTTGCAGCAATCATCATCCAAACTGTCCAGCCTGGTCTTACTGAATGTTGTGAAATGGGCACTATATGTCATATAAAATGCAAATGACAGAAGTGAAAAGTGAGAGAAAAGGATTATGTGGAGGGGAAACGACTAGAAACGGGCGGGCGGAACGTAACCTTCACATTATTCGTGTCTGCAGCATGTAAACTGCATTGTCAGAGTTTGTGCTCATTTCGTGAAATTTCATGAGACTGTGTTGAAATTGTCGGAACGCCTCGGCCATGAAAGGAAGACCTTAACCCAGTGCTGATTTACTGCACCAACAGCACAAAGGGCTCCAGTCCCATCTTGAGTGCTCGGCGGTGGCGGTATAGGACACTGTGTCATGTGTCTATTCCTTGGATGAATGAACTTAATTATCCGTCCTTTTGATTGAAACAACAAGAGAAAATCAGGACCTGGGCAGATGATAAACACCGTGACAATCAATTACCGAAGTTGCTTTTATCTACAGCAGAGAGGGTGTGTGTGTGTGTGTGCATTTTTGTGTGTATCTGCGTGTGCCCGCGTGTATCAAGGTGCATTGTGGGAAGGCTGACTGATAAACATCCTCTCAAGGGAAGCGGACCGAGGTGGCATTTATCTAAGGGGGCTGTTTTGTTCTTGAAATGCCCCCCCCCCCACGCTTTTCAATAATTCAGCAGGAACCTTTTTTTTTTTCTCTTCTCTTCACTTCCGCTTGACACGTCGCCAGCGTTTTCCACCTCAGGGTTAAATAGCTGCTCGCCTCCACGCCCCAGGAAGATGCATTGTGTGTGTGTGTGTGTGTGTGTGTGTGTGTGTGTACCTGTGTCTATGTATTGTATGTTAGTATTCTACACTGTATTCTGGTGCATATACACGTGTGTACGTTCTTGAATGTGCCAGTATGTGCGCTTGCGAATGCTTTGTTTTCCTCGTCCTGCTTCTTCCGACTGCCTTCTGTTCCTTGAGTGGCATTATACACGGGCTTTCACAGCAAAATATGTCACAGCTGTTGTTTATCCACCGTGCGCCGCAGAAAAACCGAATGTTACATTTGATTAGAAAAAGCCAAAGCAGGAGTGTATCACGGTTTCGGCGTCTTTATCAGGTTATCGGCTTGTTTTTCTGATGTGCTGCCGTTCGTTTTTCACGGTCTTTTCTCTAATCTTTCTTTTTTGCCTGAGACGTACGTCTTTGAGGTCGGTTCGAGTATAACCAGCGTTTAATAATAACTCCATAGTCAGTAGATCAAGAAAGCGCGAAGACCACAAAAAAGGTCTGACTTGCAGTCTACAGTCTGAGAAAAAAAGGGTTCAAAAAGGCTTCTTTGCAGAGGGGAATGTTTCTATTAACATTTTCACTTGGTGAAAACCCATTCTGGAAGGATGGAGTGCTTCAATTGATTTTTGAAGGGAAAAGGGTTTTAACCAGAACTTATGACATTCAAGAACCATTTTTGGAAGAGCGGTGTAACAACGCATTATGTAATAACACCGCATTATGTAATAACTCGACAAAATGTAATACATTTTCACTTCATTATGTAATAACACCCACATTTTACAATAATCTGCCGCATTTTGTATTACACAGTCTGAAAGCAATATGCAATAAATTTCCGCGTATTTTGTAATAAATTATTGCATATTGCGGTGGTTATTACAAAATGCGGGAGTTGCACTTTCTTTATGAAAATGTAATAATACAGTGCATTATGTAATAACCAACCAAAATGGATGTCTTCAGTCATAAAAAACATTATAACAACAATGTTTATTTTATGCATTCTAGCATGAATCATACTGACTCCAAATTCATTTTAAAAAGATACTATTAGTTCAGTACATTAGTGGTATCTGTCATTGGTCAAAACTACATTAAGTGTCACTGTATTCCTTAGCTTCATAGAAACTGTACTTGAGGGTTCATAGAATTTAAGTAATTAAGTGAAAAACAACCACAGCATAAAGCCTAACAACACACTGATTTGCAGTGGATTTCTAATATACAAACAGTTCAGTTTTAACTTGCAAAAAGTACTTATCAAGTAGCCACGATAGAAAGAACCATAGATGGTTATTACATAATGCACTGTATTATTACATTTTCATCATAAAAAAAGTGTGACTCCCACATTTTGTACAAGCGGTTTCTTTGGTTATTCTTTGGAAGTGGATTTCTTTTTTTTATAAGAGTGTACATATCCAGGGTTTTCCAGGATGCTGAGTTCTGTTTAATCCATGTAAGCTAGTTTGCTCAAGTGGGTTCAGTGACCACACAGCGAAGTATATTTAAAACACATTCATGTAATGTGTAAGATACATGCTCTGCACCTCTCAGCCTTCTGCTCGCAGCGTTCCTCTCTCCCTTCGCATCAGTCAGAGGAGAGCGGAGAGGATGACAGATTCGTACTGTCCGTGTTCACAGTCATCCACTGGAGAAAGACAGAGAATAGAGAGAATAGAGAGAGGGATGAGAGATCAAAGACGGTGTCTGCTTAATCAATCATCCGTTTGTTCTTTTTTCCACACACGTTCCCGCTGCCCTATGGAGACTCAGGTGATAGCTTAATGAGCTGATGATGCGAAACCAAAACAGTTGCAATGGGTGAAATCTATATTTATCATTCATCAAAGACGTTAATCCAATTTGTCTGCTATTTCTATGCATGCTCACTGAATAGATAGCATACCATAACAACTGAATAACTTTCTCGTTATTGCAATATTAGATCGTTTTTGGTATGTCAATATCAAATTCAAACATCAGATGAGGGTCACATCATTATCGATCTGATACATCCACCATCTGTATATTTCCCCTGGGAGAAAAATACATTGTTTCAAAGTCATTTGGAGAGGTGGCAAATTAACTTCAGCTACATGGACAAACACACAAACACACACACACACACACATTTTTTCATTCCCGATCAGCCTTGATCAACGACCCAGGCGGGGCTTGGGGAGAGAGCCCACCTGTCCCAGACCAGATGACAAGACAGAGTGATCTGCCTCTCACTCTCATTTCCCCCAAGGCTACATCCTCTGAGAGTGTGTGTGCGTGTGTGTGTGTGTGTGTTTGTGTTCTCCAGGGTAATCAGGCTCTGTGTTCAAAAGGATATGGGCTCTTGGATGGTCAGAGGGGCCTACCTGACGACCACGTTCATCATCAGCCAAGAAGTGGAGAGGAAAGGTCATACGAAACCATCTCAGGTCTCGTTCAAAATCAATCCCAGAGTCGGCCGTGCCGGCAGACCGAAATAGAGGCTGATTGTTTGGTTTTGTTTTGCTGCTGCGTGTCTTTGTTTTTATGGCTGTTGATTCGTTTTGCCACTAGATTGATGTCTGAAACCAGTTCGCCATGGCTGTGTAGCGGCTGATCCTACACAGGCCTGTGTTTTAAATTTCTTGTTCAAAGCTCCTTTAACTCAATAGGCATAGAGTTTTACCCATGCTATGTCCTTAAAATAGTTTCATCAATAATTGAAAAGGAAATAGATAATCATGGATAGGGCTAAGCAGGCAAAACCTACTTTTTGCTTTTTACGTTTTATGACAATTTTTAAACTCTGTTGGTGATTTTATCTTATTTTGTGAAGCACTTTGTAACCTTGTTTTGAAAAGTGCCATATAAACAAAGTTTTTGGATTTCACTCTTCACTCAATGTGTCACTTTGTGAGTAGTGTACAGTACATACCTTACACCAGAATTTCATTTGGTGTTTCAATTAGCAGATGAGAGAGCCTGTCCTCCCCCAAAAAACGACCCCATAGGTCGTTTGTACAAGCAGCTTATTACGACCTATAGTTACGTTTTAAAGTTAAGTGACCTCTAGCGGTCGTGTAAATAACGACAATGTGCTGCGTTGGTCTCCGTCCACGTCACATGACTGTCAAGTTTCTCTCTCAACACTGAAGTAGCACGGTGGAAAGTCAGGGTGTTGTGGTCAGAGATGGCGGATGGGCGTATACGTTTACCTTCGATGTCAGCGACCGGGGTTCGATTCCCAGCGTTTCCAAAGGACATACAACCGTGAGTCACATTTACATTTTTTTTTATTTAACCATGACCAAACCATTTTCCTAACCTTAACCAAGTTGTTTTAGTTGCCTCACCATAACCGTAACCCAAGTTGTTTTATTTTCCTAAACTTTACCATAACCTTAACCAAACTTGTTTTACTTGCCTAAATATAACCATAGTGTTTTTAATTGCCTAAATTTAACCATTAACCAACCTTTGGGACGTAATTCACGGCACGGTGGCTCAGTGGTTAGCACTGTTGCCTCACAAGAAGGTCCTGGGTTCAAACCCCGGTCCGTCCCAGGACCTTTCTGTGTGGAGTTTGCATGTTCTCCCCGTGTTTGTGTGGGTTTCTTCCGGTTTCCTCCCACCATCAAAGACATGTATGTTAGGGTTAATACTCCTGTCAGTGCCCCTGACCAAGGCACTGGCAAAAGAACTGGAGTTGGTCCCCGGGCGCTGTACTGCGGCTGCCCACTGCTCCTAGTGTGTGTATAGGATGGGTCAAATGCAGAGGACAAATTTCCCCATGGGGGTTATAAAGTATACAAATAAAAATTCAATTCGTCAAAATTCATCAAGGTCGTGTTCATTTCACGTAGGAACAAACGACCTATGTGGTTGTATGGGTTGGAGGACTTGTTGGGATGAGACGCTCTTCTCTACTGCAGCCCCACTTTGTGATTTACGCTGATGAGACCTGTGTATTTTTACATAAAAATCTTGCCTAGTGCAGCATGAACCAGTGAAACAGAGGCAAAACAGCCGCCACACCATGGCCACAGAGGAGTTGTGTGCCATCAAGTGACAACAAAGGATTGAAACATGAAGTGAAATCCGGAGTGTGGCGGAGCTTTGTTTCCATCAGGCCCGACGTGTTCTCTGACTGACAATGCGGCTGTTATGATGAAGACCTTCTTAACCAGCCCAATCAGTTTATTAGCATTCCTCTGATGTGCCCTCCTTAACAGGATGAGCCTCTTCAGTGAGACCTCAGAAATAACCAGCTGTGTAATCTCATTTAGCCACACCTGGGGCACGGCAGGACCTAAGTGAAGTCATTATAGGCGCCTCTGCACAGCGCCTAACTGAGACAAATGGAGATAAGTCAGCAACAACAAAAATGTTGTGTTTCAGTTTAGGGCTGCACAATTCATCCCACATAATCATACTGTATATCGCGATTCTATGTTTCCACGAGTAATAATCGTGTAACTCGGTGATATTGAAGTGTTTGTTATATTTTCAGTTCCCCTGAAAGTCCTGGTGTGGTATATCAAGCGCTTCCATTATGCCTGGCCAATCACAGCCTTTGAATGTGAGCAACATGTGATCAAAAACTAAAGTTAGAGAAGATAGAGACACAGGCAGAGAAACCTTACATAAAGCATCTTTGGAAAAACGTAGCGAATGGAAAAGAACGGATCGGCCCGACGTTAGAAAGGAAAATCGTGAAAACATTGTTTTAGTTCTTTCATTTCATTTCGAGATACTTTGGTTTTAAACCATATGTGGACAATAACAGTGAGACAGAGTGAAAACGGGTCTTTCTAGCTGTAGCTATTTTCTAGAAATATGAAATGAAGAAAAGTGAGAAAGTAAAGATATTTGTTACGGTGCAGAAGTCTAATGAAATCATTTTTGTTTCCTGAAATCAAGACAAAACAATTGTGATTAATTGTAATAATTACAATCACAATATCCCGCAAAATAATAACATAACCCTAACATTTTTGTCATAATCATGTATCCCTACTTTCAGGTGCCACTGGTTTGATGACTTAGTATTAAATTTTCCCCAAACATCAACATAATCATACAAAGAAAGCAGAAAAAATCTGGCCCAGCAGTGAGGAGGTAATCAACACAACGCTTCTCTGTCTGCTGAATTGTTCATATGCCATGTGGAGCGAGCACAATGCCTGCTTTTTTTTTCTTTTTTTTTCTCCATTTCCACAGAAAGTCATACAAATCCTTCAGTTTGACTGGCACAGTCAGCGCTACTGTACCGTTGTCTGCTGGGGCTAAATTAGCGCCTGGACTCCTGTCAGCGCTATTCATCCCGGTGGCTCATCCGTCATCGGATGCTAACGCTAACGGCTAGCGGGTCACCGTGCCGATCGTCCTCTAAAGAAGAGAGATGACTGGGCCTGGTCATTAGAGTGATAGATCTGCCCTCTCCACCTCTTTCTGCTCTTTTTTTTTTTTTTTTCGCCCCTCATCTGTCAATCTGTTGCACTCAGCACAGACACCCCCCCCCCCCCCCCCCTCCCTCTCTCCCCCCTATCTCCTTTTCTATTTCTCTTTTCCATGCTATTTATTTCCTTACGGGACCCACTCTGTCTTTTCGTCACTTTCTTCCACGAGTCAATCTATCCCTCCCTCTCCCTCTCTTTGTCTCTCTCCCTCTCTCACCGTATCTCTCTCTTTCTGTCTCTCTAATGGTCCCTTGTTTACGAGCCGGGGAGCCGGACAGCAGAGGCATCCGTCCTAATTATCTATCAACTGGATGAAGGCATTTATCATATGTATAATTAAAGCAAACAGTGGAATGGGGACTTATCTGTGGCTCCGCCCCCCCCCGAGGGCCAAGGGTGACATCATTAGCCCACGTTCAGAGGTGGGGGGGGGGGGGGGTGTCTCTGAGAGGACAGAGTCATTAAACCGGGCCCTTTCATTCATTATGAATGAGTTGTAAGGCCGTCTGTTACGCACTGTAATTCCAGCCTCTCTTTGAAGTGGGAGAGAAAGGGGGGAGAGAGACGGAGGGAGAACACAGAGAGAGAGAGAGAACTGAGAAAACAAGAAAGGGAGGGGGGAAGAGGAGAGAAGGAAATGAGGTATGAGCGAAGAGGAAAGGTGTCAGAGGGGATAACACCGCCTCCCGAGTGTCTTTCTACCTCTACGCCTCTCTCTCTCACTCCTTTCTGCGCTCTCTTTCTTCTTCCATCTCCCCTTTGTGCTGTCTGCTGTCTTCCTGTCCCTTGTGCTTTGCATCTTTCTCCATTTTTTCACCTCTTGGCTCTTCCCCTCTGTCTTTCTTTCTCTCTCTCTCTTCCTCCTCGCTTTTCCTTTTTCCTCTCCCTCCCCCTTACCACTCTCTCTCTCTCTCTCTCTCTTTTTCCTCTCCGTTTCTTTCGACCCCCCCCCCCCGTCTCCCGTCAGGTGAGAGCGAGGCACGACGAAGATATGAGCGAACGCCTCGGGTCTTTGAAGGCAGCGCCGGCTGTGAATTATGGGGGCATTTACTCTACTTTAGGACTGTTTAGTGGGCAGAGTGAATAAGGGCGATGTACAGTAAATAAGATGAATGGAACAATCACAGGGACTGCACCAGCTTGGGGAGAAAACGCTTAAAAGTGTGGTTTGGTTCTCATAAAACCTCCCCCCAAAGCTCGTGTGTGTGTATTCTGTGTGTGTGTGTGTGTGTGTGTGTGTGTGTGTAGTGCCTTCAGCTAGGGACACTGTTTCTATCATTGTATTGTGTTCCAATACACTCCCTGGCAGTTTATCCTCTTCAATTACTTTAGCTGTGGTGCGGTGACACAGGCCCTCATAACAAACTGATTCTCTCCACCAGCACAGAGACAATAGAGCAGCGATAATCAATTGTTTGTGTTACACATTTGTCATTTTAATGAGTCGGCGAAAATGCTAGGAGTGCTCAAAGACAAGGGGGGGGGGGGTGGGCGATGGCACTCGCTCACACACACACACACACACACACACATACATACCTAATAAAAAAGCAATGGGCCTCATTAGGGAAATACCCTTTGACCCAATCTGGATTTCCGCTTTTTCTCATTTCTATGTGTTGCAATGAAACAACAACAATGACATTCACAGCATGCCGCATATGAAGTTAGAAAACAGTTATGGCTTTTGATGTATTGCGGAAGATCGAGGAAACGCACTCAATTTTGACCAATATATTTTCATCAATCACGACTTTTGGCGTCGATTTTGTTGTGATTACATTTTTACGCATGAGAACCTAAATCCTCTGAATAATGTGACCAAGGTTAGAATGCTGATTGTTTTCTTTTACTATTTACTTAATTATTATTTATCTATTATTTGCGGGTGCTGTTATTTAACTGCTGTCATACAAAGTGGGAATCTGAGAACGATAATTGCTAGTTATTTACCAGGCCCCTTCTCACTTCTCACAGATATTATAACTACTGTTCGCTCAGCAAGAGACGAGGCAGTCTCCCTCCTCTCAATCTCTCTCCCTGACTCCTCCTCTCTCGCTCTCCCCCCCCCCCCCCCCCCCTCCTCTCCGCGGCTTCGTTTCTTGCTGAGGCGAGCACAAAAAAAAAAAAAAACGGCGGCGGTCGACAGGCCCGATGAGGGGGAAACACAGAGAAAAGAGGTAATCCCCATTAGGAGATGACAGCGGTTTAGAGCCAAACGGACACAGGAGCACCCACATCTATCTGCCTTAATGAACCGACGCAGCACTTTTGGCCCGGGCGCGCAATTATTCTCAAGTTCCTCCTCGCGTTCACGCTTTTCTTGCATTTGCCTTTGCCTCTTTCATCACAGCTGGCGGTTTTGTTCCCCCTCTGCCTATTAGCCGCTGCGACCCCTGACCTCTCCCCAGCATTGTGTTGACAAAACATGATTTATCCATTGTGGCGTTCGGTTAAGAACAGCAACGGCTTTCGGTTACATATTTCAGGAGTGTTTTCTACCAGGAGGCCAATTACTGCAAATAAAAAAAAAACTTGATGTTGTGGATGATGCTGGCATGTGCTCAGATCTGACACTTTGACATGTTTACAGGAACATCGTTATAAAAATTCAGCTTCTCTGTGATCAGGAGAGAGAGAGAGAGATGGAGATGGAGATGGCTCCTTCTCTCAAGCGTTAGTGTTTTGGCAACAAATGATGACAAAGTGCTTTGTGTGGATGCTCACCTTTCTGCCTTTGATGCAAGGTTTAATTTCACATACACAGACACGTGCACAGTCAAGAGTAGTCACACACACTCGCATACACAAACAGACACACTGACCTCATGAATGACCCAGACTCATACCAAATGTACAAGATAAGGCTTCCTCACGTTATAAATTGCCCGTAACCGACCCCCCCTTCCCCAACCTTCCCAGCTTCATATTGCAGTTGCAGCCTTCGGGAAGTTTAGTTTTCCCTCTCGGCAGATGAACAGATATGATGTTCCCATTGATGTTGCCGGGCGGATTTCCGGTGGGCTGTATTCGGATCACGTCATGTGTGTACTTGTTTTGCTATTCCTGTGAGAACCAGCGGGAGTGTTAGACCTTCAAAGTCAGGGCATTTTTTTTTTACAAAGTGAGGGTCATTTTGGCTGGTTAGGGACTAGTTTAGCGTTTGGACTCGAGTTTAGGGTTAAGAGTAGAATAAGGATTTTAAATTGGGGTAAAAGTTAAAGGAATCCACCCAATAATTAAAATTCAGTCATTATCTACTCATCCTCATGCCAGTACAAACTCAGATGAGTGTTTTTACAATTTTGTATAATTTTTGTATAATTGCAGTAAATGGAGTCCAGTCCTTTAGGCTTCAAAAATTGCAAAAAAATGCCCATAAATGTTGTCCATATAGCTATAGCATAAACCAAGTCTTTTGACGCCATGCGATCGCTCTGTGAGTAGAAAATAAAAACAAAATTTTATCAATTATTTATTGAAAAATCCATCGTAGTCAGCTTCGGCATTACCAAACTTTGCGAGATCACACACACACAAACCTCATTTTGTACTGGCATGAGGATGAGTAGATAATGACAGAATTGAGTTGAATTGAATTGAATTGAATTGAACTTCTTCTCCAACTTCTTTTAAGGTTAGTGGCATTTAGTGGCCAGGGTTAAAGTCAGGGTTAAGGGTTAGGAAATGAATGTAGTCATAATATAGTAGGCTATAGTAAGTATAGTAACAGAAATGTGTGTGTGTTTGTGTGTGCCTGCATGTGTGAGAACCAGAATGTGCATGCATGAGAATGTGTTTTTACATATAATATGTCTGTGTGTGTGTGTGTGTGTCTGCATGAGCACAGCCAGCTTTTGGAGTCTTGCTCTCCTTTCTGATGTGGTAAATCAATCCCACACACAACATCCGGCAAGTGAATCTGACTTCTTCTCCTAATGTATGGTTAAGTCATTCGCTCTGGAAGGGATCGAGTGTCTTGTGATCGTGCTCGGGGATCTACAAACCCCGTCCTCTGAAACTTCTCCCCCGCCACAGATCTCTTTCCATCAGATTTACAGATTAGCCATGTCCTACTTCAGCCTCTTTCTTGGCACCGTCAACAAGTGTCACTTAGGAACAGCTGTCTCAAACTGAATTAGTGACATCAGTCTGTTTATAAGTGGCTTCCACTTTGATTCATGGTTTGACACCCTCGCTCCCTTGTCTGTCACGCACCCTCATCAGTTCTGGGGTTAACACATTAGAGAGCTCAGATTACTTTCTGTGTGAACTAGTAACCATAAAGCATTAGTTTTCAATTCTTGTAATCTGTTATAAGTCATTTTTAAATAATTATTAGTCATTACAAAGTCATTACTTTGGTTTTACTTTCATATTGTTTCATTTTTGTTAAGGAAAAATTAAATAAAAAGGCAAAAAGATGAAAATCCTGCAGCATCTTGTGCAGACAACATGGTGCTAAATGAAAAAACAATTTCATTTATGCAGTTTGGAACAATGATCGATAAGTACTCTAACAAGTTACTTTTAATAAAGTGTAACTTTGTAACATTACTAGTTACTTTTTAAGCTAAGTAAGAAAGTAAAAATGTTTTGAAACTAACTTTCAACACTATCCCTCACACACACACACACACGCCCTGACACCATTTGCAAGGGCACAGTTCAACACATATTTTGTAGCTCGCTCTCTCTCTCACACAAACACACACACGCGCGCACACACACACACAACAGATTTATTTATTCCGTCTCCAAAGTGAACGTGTAATTGGAAGGGCACAGAGGTGGTGATGCTCAATTAGCCTGGTGTGTGTGTGTGTGTCAGGGTGAATTGAGTGACGAGCCGTCGTGACCGGATCTCAGCAGCTGACAGAGAAGCCATATAGCATCAGTGACAAGAAAGGTCCGACGTCCCCCCCCCACCCCTCCCCTCCACACACACACACACACACACACACACACACACACACTCCTCCCTCTCCCTCTCTTACTGAGCTCTAATCAGACACAGATCTGCATGAGCCTCAGTCTGCAGGAGTTAGACAGTAATGGATGAAATTACATTTCATGTTGCAATATGCAAGTTTTTACATTAAAATAACAAAATAAACACAATATATTGGGGGGGGGGGCTTTTTAATAATGTTTAGGACATTTTAGGACACTGGTTCTCAACATGGGGTCCGGTGACCACCAGGGGTCCTTGAGGGGGTTCGAGGGGGTCCACAGCAAATTGATGAATTGTAAAACTTCAGCATTTCATTTACAAGAAGTGAACACAATTAGAGAATGCAAAAGAATGACAATTTTTATCATAGTTTCACTGTTATCTCTCTACCTACAATACAGACAGTCATGGAATTCTGGACAAAATCATATTTGACAATAAAAATATTCCCAGATTTGGGTCCAAGAGACAAAATCTGTATTACATTTTGGGTCCTTGATATGAAAAAGGTTGAGAATCACTGCTTTAGGACACATACCATTTTGTGTGGGCGTGGCCAGCAGTCAGCTGGTTGTGTCTATCAAGGTGAGGCTAGCAGCCACACAGCAGGGAAGTCACGGCAACAACAACAACGGCGAAAAGCAGTGAGAAAAGACAGAACAGCCAAGCTAAACATGCGGCAGAGGAGACTCGCTTCAAAACACAGTGAACATCAGCATTGCCTTTTTTTAAATTTGCCATTTGGCTGCGCTCACCGTCTGCCTCTCCAACACCTGTGGAGGCTTTACAGTGCCGGTTACCTCAGCCTCGGGCTGCATGACGGCTCATCAAGATCAGCGACAGGTGTTGGGGTGGGAACTTGACCAAGTGAGAGGGAAGAGGGAAGAGGGCCAGACTAAAAATACACTGCGCTCAAGGGGAAAAAGTTGAATATTACAGCTTGAACAGGAGAAGGGTGATTTGGTTGCAACATTTATGTAAATGCAATCCTTTATAGTTACAGAAAAAAGCTGGCAGCCTCAAGACTCATACTAAATATATGAGGTAGTAGCCTGAATGTGTGCAAGCAACTACTCTCCCAGGCTGTGTTAAAATTAGGTAAATAATGGTGAAAAAATACAGCGACCGTCTGATGAGCTTGGCCAACTCTCTTGTCTCTATCCATTCCTTCACTCTTTATCCTCTTTACTCCCCTAAAACCTCCAAGTGGAGGAGTATGTGACATTTATTACTCTCTCTCTTCCTTATTACTGCTCAGGCTACCTGCTTAGGCTTCCTCCATTACTGTGTATGTGTGCCTGTATGTGTGTATGTTTTCAGTCTGCACCATGATGAAAATAATTCCCAATCACACGATCGTGCACAATAGCAGAGTGGGTAAAACCGCCAACAGCAAAAAACATGCTGCTTCCCAATTTGCATTTCCCTACGTCATAGGCTCTGACACACACACAAACACACACACACACACACATGCAGGTACTTGCAAACCTACAGACTAGCAATTTCTCCCCTTCATAAGCCTTTTGAGGCCTTCCTGGTCCATGGATGCTCACAAATTCCACACATGGCTTTCCCATCAGCTTCCCCCTCCCTTGCCTTTACCCCCCTGCTAATTTTTCCAATGCTGGTGGCCAAGGACTAAGTGCTCTCCTGCCCATATACTGTCCCATCCACTGTATGTGTGTGTGTGTGTGTGTGTGTGTGTGTGTGTGTGGCGGGGGTGGGGGATTACCTGGTACCTAGTATGGTGTCTCCAGGGATCCCATTTCTAATAAAACTCACCGAGGGAGAGGAGAGAGGGAGGAAGGAGGGCTGGGAGGGGATGGAGGGAGCATCAACACCCCCCCCCCCCCCACCCCCCCCTCCCTCTACACCCCCCTGCATCTGGAATGGCTGCCACAGCCAAGCACACATGGTCAGAGTTAGGTCTCAATATGTCTGGCGGCTGACTCTAAATGGATGGTGTAGGGGGTTGTGTCATGAACGATTACAGTAAAGTAGAGGAGTGCTGCGGCGGGCCTGAGAGACTCCAGGTGCAATTGTACGGGCCAACGGGGTTGAGGAGGTTGCTTTAAAAATGTAATTTGTCACAGACTACCTGGTTAAAACTCCGTAATCTGCAATATGATACAATGCAATGTGATGCGGCTTTAGTTGTCCCCTTAGGGCAAGTTATTTCAGAGCAATTCGGTGATGCACACAGCGTTGCACTGTTTGTTGGACAAGCATCATGTATCCAAAAAAAAAAAAAAAAATTCACGAATAAGGAAAAGAATGCTTACTTGTATTCTATGCATTTGAAATTATACGTTGAGTTTTTACAGGATCCAGTGGCCAAAGAGCCCAAGGGTCATGAGACTCAGTCGTAAACTCTCTGCCCACATAAGAAAAACTGTGACAGCAACAGTAATCGAGACAAGACACAAATAATGAGGAGCTCTCTTGTTCAGTCCAACTCGGTGACACAGTGTTCACCGAGGTTAAAATAAACGTTTGAATTGAAGTCACTGGAAGGAATACAAATGCTTGGAGGACGGTTGCATCTGTCGTCAGGGTCGAGGATAAGCTCTGAAGTAAGTTTCAGTTTATCTTTTATTAATGCTACTGAGTCTACTCATCAAAACAAGGTAACATTATGCAAGGCAATACCAAAGCGGCAAAGAATACATCATTTGACTGTTCAAAACTTTGCATCTGCTGACCGCTACATAGATGCAATCAGAGCCTTTGGCCCCGCCCACAATCTGTCAGAACAGATCGACCCATACACGAAGTTGTTTGGGACTCGGCTGTGAGATTTGCAGTGCAATATCCATCTTCACCTATAGACCGAGAGGACCTTAGGGAGAACGCGGTATTAATGGCCGTGAATTATAAAGAGACAAGTCCTGATTCTTTATTTCTAATTGAGTTTATTGAAGTAAGTTCAGATGGGGATCTGGCAACCCAAATGAAAGAGCCAGACAGAGACACGCTAATAGTTTCCTGATTAACACCCACATTCATTTCTCTCTGTCCTTCTCCCTCCCTCTCTCTCATGCACACACAGACACACACACACACACACACACACACACACACACACAGTGTAATGCCGGAGCAGTAAGCATCCTATTCCCCTCTTGTATATACTGTGCAGTATCGCCACGCCGTTGCCGTATCTCCGCCATCACACAGCGTTACATATGTATGAGGATAAGGTTTTCCAATCGCTTTTGTGTGTCTTTTAAATTACTTCTCTGTTATCACTGCGGATTACAACCCTGCTCCTCTTACTACCGTGTGGAATGAATTCAATTCTCCCGTGCTCAAGATATTACCTGCCTATTGTTAGCGGGTGTCAGTGTGCCTGGGGCTTTCTGTGATTTACTGTACGCGGGTGTCGCATTCAAGTACAGCATCTGGCTGAGGATGAGATGAAATGCAAATTACACGACACGTGCCAGCAAGATAACTCGCGCACACGTGTTCACCTGTGGAGCGCCTTCACAGAGTCGCACTGATACATACAGTACACTCATACATGCATACACACATACGCACACAGACACACACACACACATTTATGGTACCATATGTGCATGAGGTGCACAGGATAGAGAACAGCCTGTTTACCCAACTGTATAAACTATGGTTTGACTGAAATGTGTTTTTGAAGGCCGATACCAATATTTTTTAGACTCGATAGCTTCAAATTTGACCATTTCCGTGCCAAAAAAATGACAAGAATTCAGTGTTTCCTCCAGAAATCCCCCCCGAAAAACATCTGAAACAGCATTTACAGTAGATCATGTGACATTAAAACTCATTGAAACCCATACAAAAGCAATTATTTTAAGGTTAGCAGCTCACATTCAACGGCAGGGGAAACTCTGGGATACATTACGGCCTTTAAATGAAGAATTAAATTACAAAGCACATAATAGAACAATTAAAATTAATAAATACAATCCACAAAGACAATAGAACTTTGTTGCAGGTTTCATAGACTGTTTTTGCATAGCTGTTGTAAAGGAGGAACCTCTATCATTTTGGAGGTGGACGACATGACTGACCGATATCCGATATTTAATAAAAGGCCAGTATCAGTCATACATACAGTATATATACAGTATATATATCTATAAACTAGATGAGCCATTATTGTCTGAGCTGCACCTATTGTATCTCAAATCCAAATCAGCTCCCTAATTTTATTTTATTTTTTATTTTTTTTTATACCTTTATTTAACCAGATAAGTCAACTGAGAACCAATTCTCAATGACGACCTGGCCAAGAGGCAGAAACAGAAGGCAAGTCGGTGCAAGACATAACAAGTACATGACAACATTAGTCAAATTTAAGACATCGCAATATATACAGTATATACAACAACAAAAATCTATGTACTGTGGACCAGAAGAAGCAAATTCAAAAGCAGGCGCAGTGATGAGTTATTAAAGGAGGGAAACGGAATGAAGGTGTGGAGTTTTAGCATCTTTTGCAAGTCATTCCAGTCACTAGGAGAGGCAAACTGGAATGAGTGATGGCCAAAGGAGGTGCAGACTTTAGGAATGACCATAATAGTGAATTTGCCAGAACGTAAATTGCGGTTACTGATGGAGATATTGAGTAATGAGCAGAGGTATGGGGGGGGGTTTTGCCAGTGATAGTTTTATAAATTAACTGAAACTTGACAAAAAGTGATCCCATCCCATCAGCATGACCTGTGTATTATTCACCAAATCAGCGTGATCTCTGAAAGGGGGCAGGATTATCTTTTGTGAAACAGTTTCCAATCAGCGGTGTCTGTTGTCTGGCTGGTGGCGCCATTATCTTGCGCACCGCAGAACAAAGTAACAGTAAATTAGTCGGCTGATCACAGTGACTGTAATGAGAGAGAATAAAACACTGATGATGACTTCAGTAGGCAGGTAGAGAGCTTGGGTGTGTGTGTGTGTGTGTGTGTGTGTTTATCTGTTGTGCGCATGTGTGTCGGTGTCTGTGTGGGCCGCACATGGGCGTGTGTATCCTTGTGTCTGTGGCTTTATGTGTGTGCAGAGCCATGTCTGTGTGTGTTTCCTCCCTCTCTGTGTTTAATCAGCCATTTAATCAAACTGCAAGGTCAAACAGCAGAACAGGCGGGAGGGGAACTAAGTTGCTGCAGTGGAAGAGGCTGGAGTTTAAGAGTCACTTTACTGTTCCTGTCACACATCGCTAGCATGTGGATAGGCGGGGGGGCGGGGGGTTAGGGTGGCACTGTGTTTACAGCTACAAACACATTGATTTTCTCCTCATAACTGGAACTGCTTTTCTCAAGACCTTGAGTAATCAGAGGCCGGTGGGGTTTTACATGCATAAATTCATGCAGGCGCATATCTACAGGGTCACACACGCACACTCACATATACACAGACAAAATCGCAGTGAAATCAGTAGAAGTGACTGAAACAATAACAAATGTGTGTCCAGCAGTCGCAAGAAATGTCATGAAATTAGCACAAACTCTTAAACGCAGGTTACACAAATAAAGTGAGGATTACGTTCCTCCACTATGACAGGATTATGTGACAATAACACAAATTGGACACATCATTTTCACATTTGTCACGTGAAAAGGTTAACTAGTAATAAAATAACTAACAATAAAATAACTTTGGTTAAGGTTAGGGTTAAGGTTTTGGTCAATGTTAAATAAGAAAGACGTTAACTGAAAATGAAAAAAATATTCTTTTCATGAGTTAGGAACTGAACCTGGGTCGTCAGAGTTGAAGGCAAATGTCTACACCCTCCAACATCCACACCCTTACTCTCCACCGCACTATTTCAGTACTCCTTTGTGGTGGGGAAACTTACTTCTCTCACTTTTTTTTGCACAGGGCACGTATTTGCATTTTAAGAGAGCCGGCCTGGGACCAGGCTGGTGTGTCTTATTAATCCGGCATGCAGCTGCTCAAGAAACCAAGCATGAGTCTAGTGAGTTTGTCCCGATTCCTAATTCAAAAGCTTCTGTACCAGCATCTCAGGACACTATTAGAGGTTTGCAACTTTTTTAATCTATTAGCTTCTACTACTGACTTGTACTAAGCCAACCTTAATTAGATTTCTTCCACCGTGTCAAAGGTCGCGTTCATGGTCCGCCATGTTAAAAACCAGGAAGGAAGAGGCCGTAGCTGGTGATGTCACGTCACGTTGGCCCCGCCCCCACTCCCAGGCGTGGAGATCTCATTGGTTGGCCGACAGTCTCAAATGACAACAGCAGCCAACAAAGAGCCGTGAAACACTTCCAATCACTTGGGTATTAGAGTGTTGCTTTCCACATATTCACGGCGTTCACCCAGCCGTATCAAAGCAGATACAATGATTTTATGCTGCGGGTTGAAGAGTGAAATCCACATTAGCTGAGAGGATTGATGTAGTCTGGTATTTTGAGCAAGTTTAAATGGCCAGTTATTACATGGTCCGCACATGGTCAACTGCTACACTGATATCCAGATTAGTCCCATGATATACACAAAGAGATGCACAAACAATCTAACCATTCACATTCACATTGTTTCAGTGGTTGCTATTTATCTTACATTAATCCAAATAATTCCTCCTGTAGTGTAAAAGTAAGCATGCAAAAGTCTTTGATCTTCATCTGTAACTTCATAAAAAATAAAATATGATTATCACAGTGACATTATCAACTGAATATATCAGACAAAACTGTGTAAATGCAAATTTTCAGATGAGTGATGACTTCAAATCTCTTCATCTAAAGGCTGTGTGTTGGAGTGATTTGCCAATTGTGGATGGTTAAAGACAGCAGAGACTGTGTACTTTCAGGTGATGTATAAAATTCAAAATAGGTTGTCAAATCAGCTGTTCAAACAAATTCAAAACAGTGTATGATCCTTCCTCTGAAGGTTTCAGTTGTCCCTGTCAGCGCTCTCATCCTGGGCTTGGTTCAGACTGCATAAAGCGACGCATCTATTCTATGGATTGCGATGTGCATGTTAGAGTTGCTCCTATTCTTCATGGTAGGAACATGTGGAGAAGGACATGCAAGTTGAAGCTGCAAATGGCAAGATTTGTATATAATGCATCTAAGTCTTATCAGCCTAAATCAGAAGGTGGAGCTGAAATAGAGAAGAGTGTCTCATCGACCCTATTCTCATTGAGACCCTGTAGATTCGCCCTATTTACCCCTATTCAATTCTGGGGTTGGTTGTGGACACTTCTCTTTACAGAAAGAGACAAACAGAAACTTAAGAGCAAAACACAAGCTGTCTCCTAACCAGCAGTGAGCGGCGCTCCGTCCAGAGAAAGCTGGACTCACCAGCGTTAGATCTTTTCCTCTCTCTTCTCTTTGGTTTCCTTTGGTATAAAGCATCACAGAGCGGCTGGGATTTCTGGGTATTGAACATTTACCTGTCCAGATTAAGCACCAGATTAAGGTGTGCATGACGCCATATTGGATTAAAGAATGTAACCGGAAGCCTCGCAACATTCAGGCCGTGTCCTGTATGTGCCATGTAATGAATATGAGTGAGCGATGTTGGCATGGCAGCGGTCATGTCCGTCACCATGGCGGGGCGAGGCGCTAGCAGAGCCATGATGGGCCTGCGCTCTGCTATCTCACTGCGCACCATTTAGCCGATTAAAGTGAGGCGCGAGGACAGCGGCTGTTGACAAGTGTAAGGACAGCTCTCCTTTGCGAAGCAGGTGATGTCGGACAATACTGTAATGCAACCTCCCAGCCGAGGATCAAAGCCTGCATTGCCTTCGATTGCGTTTGTGCCTCAACCGCACCGGTCAGCTGTTTCGGACCTCATGAATTATAGAGGAGACCAAACAGCGAAGACTCAATTATCACAATCACAGTTGTGTAACCTTATCAACACAGTGGGGTTAGAGATAATACATCGGCTAAACAAATGTGTGTAACGTGTTGCCAGAATTACAAAAAAAAAAAAACAAATTCTGGTGATGCAACAGAGGCAAATAGTTGCTGCTGAAGACTTCAAAAAGCATCAGGGATCCATGATGTATTAGAAATAAACACTGTCAAATAAAACGCCAGAAACGGGAGAGGAAAAAAAAGAGTGGAAAGCCGCCCAAGAAGCTCTCCTACAATATATGAGTCAGAAGAATGAAGCTAACTGGTGTTGACACCTGTCCCTATCTGGGCTTCAGAGGAGTAGCTATATTACACATACACACACTAACACACACACACACACACACACACACACACACACACACAAGTCAAGTCTTAGTATTTCTACAAAGTCTTTTCATGTCTGTGCACAATTCAATTACTCCCTCACACTACCTGCAGTCACGGTTCTGTCATGTTTTGGACAAGTGCCAAATGATGATGTAACAACATCGTATGTTCCTGGGTTGCAATGGTTTGTTGTTGAAGGTTTGTTTATTGTGGTGGAATCAGGCCAAACTGACTCAATGCATAGACACACACACACAAAGGGATTATACCAAGGTTCACAAGCCAATAAATCACAATATTGTGGTGGTGATCAATACCAACTCTGACCCATCCTAATAAAACTGCACCGTGGCTTCAAGTGAGTTCAAGTCAAAAGTCGGAGCAGTGGTGATCCAGAGCCATTCCATAAAGTCAAAGCATCTTTATGAACAATTTGAACTGTCCTTAAACAAATATGAAATTAAATGAATACACACAAAATGATAAAACGTGAAACACATTTAAAACGGATGTAAATCACTAAAAACACGAAACAAACCACATGACAAAACGCTAACAAATCTAATAAATAGACAAATAAGTGAATAGTAAATAAATAACATTTTCAAAAAATATGATATGTTCGCTCCCCCATACAGTACAACCACCGGGCCCAGTAGAAACCGGAAATTGTCCTGTACCACCTATGGCCTAGGACGTACCCAACCAAATACTTGAGCCTTACCACAATGTTAGATTTAAAAGGTTAGAGACAGAGCGGTACACGCAAAATGTTTATTTAATTTGCTGTAGGGAAAGAGAAAAAAAACTGCTGCACAGGAACTAAAAGGAAAACAGGTTTGTCCGACAATAATCTCTTTATTACAAATCATAAATATGGATAAAATATTTGACTAGCCTGATGCAGGTTGTAACAGCAGAGAGCAATAATTTAGGAAAGCCACCACTAGGGGGCAAGGGCACGTACTGCAGGGAGATACTACAACCCCAATAACGACACACCACATGCACAATACACCAATACACACTAGTACACGGCAGATCCAATGAACGCTAGGTGAAGAGGGTTAACTGCAAACTTTGAAGCTCACAATACCGAAAGCTTACCACACCGCATGCAGTGAACACAAATTAGGACCCAGTCTACTCCCTGCAGTGCGGTCCCTCTGCTCAAAAGAAAGAAAGATATACAAATGCAAGGTCGAGTACATTATTATGAAATAGGACATTCATGGACAAGCTCATTTTTAACAATACAGTCTTCAACAGTATAAAATTCCAGCACTCAAGCAGGAATGGTCTCATACACAGTATAAGGACATATAATTTCCAATGCTATTCAGATAAAACTGTGCAATCAATGGGTGCGGCTGTGGCTCAGGAGGTAGAGCGGGTCGTCCACTAATCAGAAGGTCGTGGTTCGATCCTCGGCTCCTCCAGTCCGCATGTCGAAGTGTCCTTGGGCAAGATACTGAACCCCAAATTGCTCCCGATGGTTGGTAGCTTGCCGCCATCGGTGTATGAATGGGTGAATGTAGGCATGTTGTAAAGCACTTTGGATAAAAGCGCTTTATAAATGCAGTCCATTTACCAAAACACTCGATCAAATAAGGCACTGGACAAAGCCACATTAGGCAAAACAGCAGCCTGGCACTGGATCCTAGGGGAAATAATGCAGATGGTGTTTATACATGACCTCGGAGGGATTAACCCTCCTACTGTTACCACTACCAATAGGTCAGCTTGTGACACAGGAAAGGGTGACTGGCCTATCGCTGCCTGGAACGTCTGTCGAAGGCCTACAGCACGGGACCAGTCTGAATCCTCACCATATAGGAACACACCTACAGTTATTGAACATGTGCATATTGGTAACACATTCATATATGAATGTTGTGGAGGGGCAGGTATAATAAACTCACCGCCTACCTCATAACCACTGGGCTACAGCACAGGCCACACAGGAATCACCGAGGGACAAAGCCACCCTAAAATCTGAATCACCAAAAAATATAAGACTATGAACTAACAATTTCTCAATCTCAATCTTAGACTTGCATTGCCTGCATCAGCTGTATTGCAGAAGAAGGAGAAGTACCCTACACCTGGGTTTCCGTTATCCGGTAATTACCGTTTTTTTTACCAGGAAAATCTGTTGAAGTCCGACACATTTAAATCTCTCCAGTCATAATGTCCGGTGAAAATAATTCCCTCTAAGCACAATTATTGGAACATTGTACTCCTTGTTTTGCTGAGACTGAGTCACAGCAACAGGTTGAGTTCTACTCCCAGTCTCCCGACCTGCTCCTGAAGGGTAACTTTGAGTAGCTTTGAGTCTCTTTCAGTAAAGTAATAATAAATATTCCACTACGTGAGTTGATTTAAGTGACATGAGACACAACTGGGGAGGATTTACTAAATTGTTTTGAATGTAGCGTAATGTATTAACCAATCAAGGGCGATGTGTGTGTGTCGGGTGAAGGTAAGATGCCTTTGCAGTTTATTTTCATGACTTTTTGCTGGGCTGTACTTTTTACATATTTACTGTGTTGTTTTTCTTGGTTGTAGGTTGCGTATTTAGCAATTGGCAATGTGTGACGATGGTTAATGGGACATGCACGTTGCTTTTGGTAGTTTTTGGCATTTGGCATTGCGTAATGGTGAGAGGGACACATAGTTTTTGGCATTTGGCATTGCGTAATGGTGAAAGCATATGGCTATTTGGCAGCAAAATACATGTCAGCAACGAAGTAAAGTGCAAATTTTCATAGTAGATGATCCTATTTTTCTATTTTGCATGGTAATGTTGTGTGTGTGTTTGAGAGAGATAGCGTTATGCACGTGAGTCTATTGACGGGACTTTTATTTTATTTTATTTGGAATATAATGTATAAGCAAAAGTAGCCTACTTTTCAATAAAAAATATTATAAATCTACATGCCTTGATGATGTCATTATTTATATAGCCTGCCTATCAATTGTTTTTAAGGTCAATAAACATAGATAATGCCCTGCCCTACACACCAAACTTTTGTCAGGCTCAAACAAAGGAAGGCTGGCTGACACACCTGGCCTTATGAGGAGAATGGACTGCTAATCAGTTCCAATGGCCCGCCTACTCTACCTAGGGTAGCAGCCATCACACATATAAACATGTGACACAGTAATCATAATAAATGCTGTATCCCTGACTCCCCCACTGCCCTATAAACAGTAACCCATAGACGTTATATGTCCTCCACCCATATAGAACATATACAAGAAAGATATTGCACAAATCCATAACATACATCCACATTATTACGATTCAAATTTTCAAGGACAAGATGAAACTGTGGAACTAATTCAAATCATAAATAACTGTCATCCTGTAGCGGGCCTGTACGTTTACTCCTCCTAATCCGTCGCCCAACAAGCCCTTTGTGCTCACAGTATCTGGCAGCGGTCTGAGTCAAAACCTTGTCCAGGTTTTCTGAATAGGCCGTCTCATAAGCGGCAGCCCCTCCATAGCGCAGAGTTTTACAATATTAAAACCACATAATGCAAAAGCCGCTTCGGGGGAGTAACCAGTCGGATACCCTTGTCTGGTTCTGTTTATGTCCGTTTGCTTTAGTGCTGTACATGTTCCCCCGGTGTGTCTTTACCCCGCCAGCCTGCTCCCCATTAAAAAATTCATTTAGGTAATGCAGAACAGCTTTAATGGATTAAATGAATTTAATAATCGTCATGCCCTGCCAAAATCCCAGCACAACAGGTTCATCTTTCAAAGCAGAAGCCTTTGAAACTCAAGGGAAAAAAAGGAAAGTTGGCCATTTTTCTTTGTATATTAATTTCATTGAATTTTGGAGTCGCTCCTACCCAAACTCATCAATTAAACATGTGGTTTCGGAGGGTTAAAATTTGGTGCATAGCTTCATCTGAAAATGCACTCTTTATATTCAAGGCACAGGAGCCACAAGCGCTCTATCACTTCAACTGCTTTATCTCATACTGTCCCTAAAACTCTTCTGAATACAACTGCAACACATAAAGCCACCAAACACACACCGATTAATACTGATTTTTACTTTTACTCACTACATTTCTAAATCATCAACTGATTCCCCCCCCCCCCCGTATCAGACAGATTCCATCCCGGAAGCAGCCGATCAAGTGCCAAATGCGATCGGCTGCGTGTTGAACAAAGCAACAGCAAAAAGGAGGGAAGAAGAAGAGAGGAGCAGCAAGAGAGCAGAGAATTAACGTTAGTGGATTCAGCTGTGCTAGAATTAATGTTAGCGATTTGAGCTGCAGACTCTTTCTCATGTGGGATTCAGAGGAACGCTCAGAGAACCAGTTTAGTTCATTAGAAATGACTTACATTTTATACTTTGACTTGAGTAAAGGATTTGAAATGTATAGAATGTATATTTTTAGATGAGTATTTGCACTTTTACTTGAGTAAGGCATTTGTGTACTTCTACCACCTCTGTTGTTCGAAAAAAATTTTGGTCTGACAGCAAAACAATACTGCAAAAAATATTGCTTATAATGCATCAAACCATAGAAATTGCGAGACCAGGAGGTTCTGCATTGTATCTCAATGATTAAAACATCTCCTTTTAAATCCTATTTCAATAACTAATGACAAATGGAGTGTTAAGCCTATCTTCTGTGACACCCGGAGCCTCTTATATCGCGTTGCCAAAAGCTCTCTGGGATGAGGGAGTCGTGTACGGGGTCTAGACACTTAAGCCTTAAAATCACACTTGGTCACAAGCTGTGAGATAGCGTCATCGGTTCCATACCCGCGCCTTCACACCCGGCGACGCCTTTTGCAGCATGTGCATTAGCATGGGGAGCGAGGTGAGAAAACGATGATGACAGGTGGCATCAATACTGTATGGAAAAACCGACACCTTTCTCCTTACTTAAGCCGAGCAAACGCTAAGGGAAGGTGAGCAGGTGAGGGTGCGAGTGAGTTTGAGAGGCAGAGGTGAGAAAATCGTCGTCTTTAAAGAGTCTGAGCTAAGAGAGCACACGACCGCAGGGCTAACAATAGCTTCTGTCTATTTTAATGTGTCAAAGTACAACCTGTGGTAATCAGTACTTTAGGTTTACTTAAATCTTAACCCCGCTTCAACCCTTTCTTTTTTTGAAATTTTCAAAGTTCATATTTTGGTTTTGTCGTCATGGGTATCTTAAGGACATGCAGGTTTATGTCGGCTGTTAGCTAAAAAAAAAAAGCAAAATAAAAGATGGAGGGTGAGGATGAGACACTACTTTCAGCTGTTTGTTTGTTTATTTATTTATAAGGACAACACACATTAATCAACATTTCTGTAAATGTGCCAGTGTTAGCCAGCTGGCTAATTTTCAACTGTAGTCCTTTTTGGCGAGATGTTTTAAAACCTATAAAGTGATAAAAATTTACAGAACGAAGACAACAAGACGCCATAGAGACACTAACAAAACAAGAACTCTCAAGGCAGAACACAAGCCATGCAAAGCAACAGGAAACAGCAAAACATCAGCACAACAATACAGCAACAACAAACACCATTAGCTGGAAGTATTCCCATTACACTGAATTGATCTCAGTCAAGGATGCAAATAACATTATGGTCCATTGTAACTTTGTGTGGCAGCAAAATGCTTTCCACAGCGAAAAAACACAACATCCAGTTTATCAGTAATGTAATTCTCAGGGAAAAACAAGGAGCCGCTACTGCCAATGAAACGGAAAGTAATATAACGACTAATGTAACTAATTACTGCTCCTGTTGAGTAATCAGTAATGTAATGTGATTACTATTTAAATGAGTAATAAGTAAAGATCAATTGATTGCATTTTCCGAGTAACTTGCCCAACACTGGTGATAATACATACTGTATTCTCATTTTTTCAGTCGTACTGGAAGCAGGACTTTAATATCAGTGACGATCATTTACACCTTTGTCTTAACTGTCTCTTGACTGTGTGGAAAACTCTCCATGCTATTCCCCCCTCATGCATATCCTTGATTAAACTGAGATGCCTACAAAATGGGAACCATACGGCTCAATAAAGGCAGAGACAGGTAGATAAAATACAGGCTGGCACAGATCTCGGAATGAGGTGTTTCATCACTCTCGGCCAAGATTGCACTCCACACCTTTCATAGGTACTTGAGGCATGAAAGATTTTACTAAGACCAACTACGTGCTGTTTTTTTTTTTTTCTTTTCTTTATTATTCCATCTGTTTTTGAATACCACTTCTGTATCTTTGTGGCCTTGCATTTTGTTGACAATTTCCAACTTTTCACCGCCACAGGATTTAAGGTGTTATTCAAATGAAGAGAGACTAAACAGCAGAAGCCTCTGCCGTCCAATAGGCTTGGTGCTACTTTATGTCAAAAGAATTGTACTGGGGTTTCGAAATTGCACCTGCGCCTCCGGTTTGTGCTTGACGTCTCCGAGATATAAAAAAAAAAAATAAGCTGGGATTTTGGTTGCTTTTCATTTGTGGTATTTAGTCGTTAATGATTATAATTTTGAAGCAGATCATGCCTCCTCCTTCAGCATGTTTTTTGCTCCTTCCACGAACGAGTTGACACCACCAGAGACAGCAGTGTGGCCTGAAAATGCAGCACTCGCTACATTAATATCCGTGATTTAACTTAATTTATTTGTAGACATATTTGTTCGCTCTCAAAGATTTTGTTTGGACGTCCTTATTCAGAGAAGGACACTTGAAAGATGCCCATGGAAAGTGTGGGATGGAGGAGAGGAACTTCTGGGGCAGCGGTAGGCCGAGGGCAAGAGAAGCTACACTGAAATGTGTTTTTCTTTGAGAGATGAAAAAAGGTCTGTGATGGTCAAAGGACGCCACATGGAGAGGCACTGGAGCATTAAGAAGGTTGTTTCCACTGGCAACACAATGAGAGTGGGAGAACAAGAACACAAACACACCAGACATTTATTTGTTCATTTATTTATTTTTATGTTGTAAAGTGTTTTTTAAGTCCGCCGATTGGTTGAGACCCTGAGTGGCTGAAACAAACACTTGATCCAGATGCATCATCTGAGGTCCTCAACCTCAGGGACCCTGGAAATAGCACCGGAACAACATGAGACCCTTTCATCTGCAGGAAAAAAATGGATTTGGGGGTGTTATGTAGTGATGGGTGATGGGGTTTGTGTGTGTGTGTGTGTGTGTGTGTGTGTGTGTGTGTGTGTGTGTGTGTGTATGTACAAACATTTGGAGGCAGAGCTGCTCTAGAGCCAGAAATAATCGCATTGGTTGAGTTAAACCTCAATGGGCGGAGCCAAAGAACCACAGTTTTTCTGTAACATTAGACTGAAGCCAAGTGAAAAGAGAGGAGGAAGCTAATATTATGAAGCCTAGCACTCCAGGGCAATCTAGGGCAGTGGTTCTCAAAGTGGGGTCCGGAGACCCCCAGGGGTCCTAGAGGGGGTTCCAGGGGGTCCCCGGCAAAAAGGGGAATCATTTATTTTACCTATAATTCCATCCATAAGTAACACAATGACAGAATGTATGACTGTTTTGGTCATGGGTTTCATACACTTTCTGTAATAAAACATCTGAACGCAAAAATCTTATCAAATGGGGGTCCGTGGTCTAATTTGTGTCAGTTTAGGGGTCCTTGACGTGAAAAAGTTTGAGAACC
The DNA here is from genome assembly GCF_046629955.1 of Centroberyx affinis. Classification (NCBI taxonomy): domain Eukaryota; kingdom Metazoa; phylum Chordata; class Actinopteri; order Beryciformes; family Berycidae; genus Centroberyx; species Centroberyx affinis. Next base: position 145,338 of record NW_027280944.1, read on the forward strand.
ACTGATCTAGGGTAAGGTTAAGCTAGTTAGCCCAGCTTACCTTCCAAGTTCCAACTAGCTATAGTAGCCTATAGCTATCTAGGTAAGCTAGTTAGCTAGCTGCTGAGCTTCCAACATCATGAATGCTGTGTACATGAATTCAAGAAAAAAATAAGTCCTTGCCATTTATAGTTTTTTATTTATATTTTAACCACAGTTCCCTCTGTGGTATCCAAGTTTGCCCGTTAACTTGCACTCCAAAACACTGTGGTTCTTTGGCTCCGCCCACTGAGGTTTAACTCAACCAATGAGATTATTTCTGCCTCCAGAGCAGCTCTGTCTCCAAGAACTGTTTGTAGAATTAAAACTCCAATCTGTGTGTGTGTGTGTGTGTGTGTGTCTCTCTCTCTGTCTGTCTGTGTGTGTGTGTTGGCAGGGTGACATGCTCTGCCAAATGCTGTATTCTCAAATGTGTGTGTGTGTGTTTGTGCATAATAGTGTTCAGCCCAGCTCTGTATTCTCTTGTGTGCATGTGTTTGTTCATACGTGCGTGTCTGCCTGAATGTGCAGTGTGTGTGTGTGTGTGTGTGTGTGTGTGTGTGTTCACCTCAGCCCCTCTCCGGTGTCCCAGTGTGCCCCTCCAGACAGATAATGTATCACCTTGGTTACCTGATGCTCCCTCTCCAAAGACTCACTTTCTCTAATGAGCTAACATGTGGCAGATATCATACAGCACGTGGTGGAAGCCCATTACTTTGCAATTACTTTACAGTGATGGAACAGGGGATGTCATGAGTTGATTAGTGTGTGTGTGTGTGTGTGTGTGTGTGTGTGTGTGTGTGTGTGTGGGGCCATGGGTGTATGAGGAATTATTTGTGTGTGCTTTTTTTTGTCTTTATCATAGAGCAAAAAAAAGGATCCATATTTTGTGGTATCATTCAAAATAGGGTTCAACTGATATGGGTTTTTCAAGGCCGATACCACTACTATTGATATATTTTAATATTTTTTATATTTTTGGATTGAAGCTGTGAATAGCCGATATTTATGCTGATTCAATATCTTTAAATTAATCAATTTTCATGGATTCAGTGTTTCTGCTAGTGGAAAACCAGCAATTAGACCATGGGACACTAAAAATCTCCATTAAAACCCAAACGAATGAAATTCTTTTAGGGTTAGCAGTTCTTTTGGGATCTATGGGATAAACTACGGTCTTTTAAATTAAGAATGAATTCACAAAAAAACATCACTGGAAACGTAAATTAATGAAGAAAATGTGGAAGAAAATCAAATATCATGGCAGATTTTACTGACTGTTTTAATCTTGCTGTTAGGTAGGAACCACAGTTGCCAAGTCCGCTTATTATAAGCGACTTTGGGCTTGTTTTTCTGTAAAGTCGCTTACAAATATTGGTATTGGTATATTGGTAGTCGCGGGTTGCGTTTTTTTGGGCTTGTTTCTGAAGTGTAGTTGCTTATTTGGGCTTGCTCCCTTGTTGTCAAGCAGATGTTTTCGATAGTTTGTCCTGTTGCAGGATCCGTCCACAACCCTGGTCCCTCCGCCCCTCCCCTTCCCCCATACACACAGGTGACAGTCAGTGAGGCGTTATTTTTTTTCCCACCCGCATTCTGTGAAGACCCACTCTACTCTGCCTCTGATTGGCTCTGACCCTGACAGCAACGAGTACTAGCCAATCAGAGGCAGAGTAGAGCGGGTCTTCGCGGAATGCGGTTGAAAAAATGAGTGAGACAAACGTTTCAATTTCAATAAAAATGACAAAATCGCGCAATTATGGAGAGTTTCTTTCAACAAACGTTTTTGTGTGTGTGTGTGTATGTGTGTGTGTGTGGGGGGGGGACAGAGTCGCTTCTTTTGGGCTTGTTTCCATAGACCTGGTTGCTTGTTTCTCTCGCGAGAGACGGATGTCCGATATCTAATAAAAGGCCAGTATCGGCCCGTTATATCGATCTAACCTGTAGTAAAGATCCCTATTTTCTTTCATTTTTTTCACTTCCTTTCCTCACCTACCTCACTTCCTTTCCCTCTCCTTTCCTCATTATTAATTGGCTCTTGTTTTGCCCTTTGTCACCCCTCATACACCTTATTGAGTTCACCTGATCACTCCTTATTTGGAGACTGCACTCCCTCTCACTCCCTCTCTCACCTTCGCATGGGGCGGCAGTTCTGATTCAAGCCCATGTGTGTTTGTTTTCTTCCTTTTATGCTCATAAATGCAATTCTTTGATTTTTTGGAGAAATGAAACCTTTGTTCAGAGGATTGAAGTTTCCTGGCTTATTTCCATGCATTCCGATCCGACGCCCATGATGATAGTCAACTTTTCATTCTGAACCTCCTAATTTACATAACCCTAATTCTAACGCAACGCACAAAGAGTCTGAAACGTATGACACGCACGTCACAACGCACACGCATTCCTCTGCATGTACACAGAGAGCTGCCACGCCTCCCTACCTGTCTGCTTAAATGATTAGAAACGCCATCTGTGCATCCGGCAGATGCATAAGTCATGCTGGTGAGAGTGCATGGCGGGGGGGGTGGGGAGTTTGTTTATATCAGCTGATGTGCACGCCGCAACGCACGGAAGCGCGCTCATACACCCGGTGGCCCGTTTAGCCGGAGCCTGTGTGAATCAGCGTCCTCGGAGGGGCGGGAGGTGCGGCACGGCTCCCCCGCAGGCTCGCTGTCACCTCACTCTTCGGGGCGTCAGGGGGAAGACACAGACATAAATAAGTGATGGGGATATTTTTAACCCCCCTCGTGAAATCAAGAGATAAATTGATTTTATTCCTGCGAGGCCCGTCAGCGGTGCACATCCTCCTTTGATTCAGCCTGGCAGCCGGTGAAGGTGCTATGAATTTTTCATTGTCTCAAAAAAAAAAAAAAAAAAATCAAGTCCCCCCACCCCCCCTCGCCGGTTCCTCTCCCACTGTCTCCTTTCTGTTCTGTCTCTTTCTCCTTCTCTGTCTCTTTTTTAAAGCCTTCATCTCCGTTGTCTTACCTCACTCTTCTCCCTCTCTCTCGCTGCTCTATCTGCATCTCGCTTCTTTGTCTCTTCCTTCGCGTTCCTTTCTCTCTGCCTCTCACCCCCCGCTTCCATCCCTCTCTCTGGTCTCACCAAAGCATTTTTCAGCAGAAGGGCTCTTCACTGACTTTGACACCTCCGAGCAGCTCAATGTCAACGCTGACGTGTCTGAACGCCTCTCGAGTGCTCGTTTCGATAACATGGCAAACTCATTGTCGCCGTGGTTATCTCGTTGAGTTAAGTCAACACGGCCGCCGCCGCCAGGGAAGAGGGGCCGGTCCACTCGCCGTGACAGCGTGGAAACGGCTTTGAACGGAAAATGAGGCTCGGCCACTGATGCAAAATGCAGGATTATTGATAATAGGGTTTGGAAAACATATGCTGTTGAGAAGGTGATTTTTTTTTTTCTCCCCCCCTCAGGGACGCTGAAGTGCTGAGAAATTTGACCCTCAAGCATAAGATTTAACACTTGGAATAGAACAGGCTAGAACAGTAATAGAAAATTCCATTGTGCATTACAAATACAATGAAAAATTCACTATAGCTCTATTAATACATGAAGGGAATCACTCATGCAGTACAATGTAGTGCTTTTCTTTCATTTTCCTTAACAGATTTCATGGCAAGCTCAGCTAAACTTTTACAGATACGTTTTCAAAAGGACGCAAACAGCCATTTCCCCCCCAAAAACGTCTCAGACTATCCATGTGTTGTATCTATCCATTGTTGTAGACGAGGCCAATTCATGCCTATTCACCCTATGTGCACGCTATTACATAATGAGGCGTTACCTGAGATTCCTGTCCATATCTGTTAATGACTGTACCTCAGGGATCCGATAGTCCGATACATTACGGCTACATTCTCCATTTACTGCACTTCCTAGAGATCGCCTGTCAATCAAACAGTGTGGGCGGAGCTTGGATTTTCTGTTGATGCAGTTTGAGTTTCTCTTCTCTTTGTCTGTTCAGCCATGGTGGCTATCACTGCTCGTGCTAACGACCCAGTTCTTCTTCTTCTGTTTATTCCAAACCAGAAATATAAAATGCATCTCTTCCTGTGCAGCAGAGGATTTTCCCTGTAAAGACCTAGCAGACGCCGGGTGCTAAAGCTTTCATGAACTGGGTAAAGGTTGTATCATTAGTGTGTTATATCAATCGGTTATATAAAAGGAGATTCATTTATATGGCAATGTCAATGAGTATTACTTTTAAGCAAATGGAAGATTCAACTCAGCTAAGATCTCAGCAACAGGGTCAGTTCTTTTCCCTGTACAACATGAATATTTCACCGATGGATAAGCCGCATGCCCTAAAACAAGGCCCCAATGTAAAATTCAATAGGAACAAATGAATGTGGCAATTTGTGGCATACAGAGAGATAGAGAGAGCGGCACTGCTTATGGTGGACAGAGAGCGGACAGAGGGGATCTTTGACAGAGCCTCCAGCCATGCCACGACACGCCGCTCTCATCATCCTTCTCATCTCACACAGATGAAATAGTGGACCCCACTGCCAGGAAACTACAAAAGCACAGCGAGAAACACAGAGTTTTCAAACACTCCGAATCAAAGAGAATAAGGATGAAGAGGCACCGCCGCGTTGATCTAAAATTAACTTGAAATCAATATGTGCCTCATATCCCATTGTCATCATTATCCAGTGCCATACTTCTATGAGGATAAACGTGATTATTGTGCGGTGTACTGCGTCTACCTTATTGCACGGGGACAAAGGAACAGAATGTTCCCATCATGCAACCCTGGGGTATTGTGCTGAAAAGATCCAGGTAAATACACCCTAGTAAGAAGCCTTAATACAATACAGTTCCCATTTCCTCTTTGAACAAAACCCATACTTTCTAAACTATGGAGTCTGTTATTTCTATGGGGCTCAAAACATTCTGCTGCCAGGCTCACATATCTTTATTTCACTACTGATTTTTTGGGACATGCTGATGGCTCGGAGGATTAAGGCACATACTGTCCCTTTACGACATTAGTAGATTAACACTACAAAGGCCAAGCTGTGATCAATTGACAGCTGTTTTGAATCGCAGAGTTGAAAAATCTCAGCTTTCAAAATGTTCCCCCCATGACTTTTCCTTGACCCACTTTCTGCACAAACCAAGATTGTTAGATTTTCAAAATCACGCAAGGAAATACGAGTTCTAATCGTATTCATCCCTCTCAATTGACGGTTTGTTGGCTTTCTCTCAGGTCTCCAAAAATCCACTGGCCCTTCTGGTGTTAAATCTCACGACTTAAGTAACATGTCATCCCTTTTCTCTCTTTCCCATGTTTCCTGTCAGTCTCCCCTGTGCTCCGTTTAATAGAGCAGCAATCCCAAAATAGTATTAAAAACCTGTGACTATTTTGTAGTTAATGCTCATAAAAGCTACAAGCCCATAATCTGCCAAAACCGTGTGTCACTACAATAAAAACACCTCTCATTAGCATCATAATAGGCAGGTTTAATAGACAGGAGCCCCCGAGATGATGCTTCATCACGCTCTCTTCATTACCTTTTATTATTTCGGTGGCTCCTTCAGACTCTATAGGCTGGCACCGCGCTCTCTGCATTCAATGCCGGGCCTAGGCCGGCGAAGGGAGCGACGCTCGGCCCATAAAAAGCACCCAGCGCCCCTTGTGTCTTATTAGTCAGCAATGAGAATCTAATGAGAGACGCTCGGCAGCGTGGCGCTTATATCTGCATCCTCTATTAAATCTGTTAGGGCCCAAGCTGCCGGTGAATGAGGGAGGTGGAGGGACGACAAGGTTAGTGCGAGCCGGGCCCCAAGGTTGCAAAAACTGTCAGAGAGCCAGCCAGCCGCTCTTTACCAGTCGCCACGCATGATTAAGTGCATGCGTTCTATCTATTATGTTAAAAGGTGGCGATGCTGCTACTATTTGCGCGATATGGACCACAGCTTGTGTTACTTGTCACGGCCGGCTTATTGTACCCTAAACGGAGGATATCTCAATAAATTTGCTCCTATTCGTATTTCATATTCATCTTGTTCCTGTTATCACATTTCTATTCATGTTGACTGTGTTTTCCAAAGCGGCGAGGAGGGCATGCAGGAAGAGGAGGAGAAGAGTGGGCTGGATGACATGATGAGAGGCGAAGAGAGGGGGAAAAAAAAAAAGAGGGGATGAGAGACGAGAGGGGCATGTAGCGAGGGAGCGAACATGCTTTGAGGACAAGGTGAGTGTATCCCTGCCGGCTCGCATGGGAGCGACCGACCGCCGACTCCGGCCTGGTGAACTCTCCCGAGAGAGAGAGCTGACAGATGGAGAGCCGGGCAGGTTCCTGTGACTCTCTGCACTCAGCGGGGGGGGGGGGGGGGGGGCAAAGATCTCAGAAGGGTGAACAGGGGAGAGAGAGAGAGAGAGAGGGAGACAGAGAGACCAGTGGTGATTAGCGAATCCAAGAATGGCAAGTTGATACTCGTGTCCATGAACTTCTCAATAACGTGAGAACAGAGAGGAGAATCTTTACAGTTTTGAGACGGGCTGTGAGCTTGACTTCAGTTAAGACAATGGTTCTCAACGTGGGGTCCGGGGACCACCAGGGGTCCTTCAGTGGGTTCCAGGGGGTCCCCAAAAAATTTATGAATTGTTAAACTTCAACCATTATTTAATTTAAAAGAAGTCAACACAGTTATAGAATGTAGAAGAATGGCTGTTTTGCTCATAGTTTCACTGTTATCTCTCTACCTACAATACAGATAGTCATGGAATTCTGGACAAAATCATATCTAACAATAAGAATATTCTCAGATTAGGGTCAGAGAGACAAAGTCTCATCAAATGGGGGTCCGTGGCTCTAAATGTGGACTAAATTAGGGGTCCTTGATATGAAAAAGGTTGAGAATCACTGAGTTAAGACACACAGATGTTCATTTTCCCAGCTGTTTCAACTGTCTGTGCTATGGGTTATGGTGCTGTTTGGACCTGATGCCTCTGTTGTCATTCTCTCAATGAATCCTGGGGCTTCACATTTCTTCTTGTGGGTCAAATCATCATCCGAGGCGTCCTTGGGTTGGCAAGTAAACTCACGGGATCTTCATCCGTCCTTGTTGGAATTGTACTTTGGACATTAGATATTACGTCAAATGCGTCATAGAAGACACAAGAACGCATATAGAGAAAGATTTAAAGAAGAAAGAGAATAGCTGGGTTTCCATCCAAGTATTTTGATGGGAATTATGATGCATCGAATTAGAGCAGCTGAATGGAAACGGCAAATTTTGATAGAATCTTGCTCAATATCCCCAAAAGCTTTTCATGCTCGCTTGAAGCAGAAATGTTTTTTTGTCCATAAAGAGAGATGGAAACACATTTGCTGAGCAGAAAATGACGTAAGATCAACAATCCACTGACTCAAATGTGGCTTTGGGTATTCTGAAAGACTGGCTGTAAATTATCTGTCCACCACTACTTTACCTGCCAGAATTGTCAAAGACAATTTTCTGAAACCCATTTATTCACTTCAACCCAGCTGATGTAAACACCTCGTTCGCGCTTTATTTTTTGTGACGTTTCAAAAGCTCGCTTAAAATTCGCCTGACAGTTGGATGGAAGCACAGAGAGTTAAAGAAAGGGAAGAAAAAAGGAGGCGGCAAAGAGACAGATGGAGAGACTAAGACAGTAAGACCCAGAAAAAGAAGAAGAGAGATTGGCAGAGACCTCTGCATTGATCTTATCTGAGGAAGAAATGGACGTTTTACATTCAGAATTTGCTTTTTATTTTTAATAATAATAAAACTTGGTTCAAAAGTGGTTCCAGGGAGATATTGCTTAACATTGCAGGATGGCATTAGCTGCAGCATAATCAGCCTTTAAGAGCATTGACCAAACCTAAACATCTTTAGCTGGAGCGGAAGGGATCGATGAGCGCGGGCCTGCCAGGTCACGCAGCCTGAGAGGGCGTTTTTAAGAAGTCCTCCGGGGCCACTTCAAAACCTTGGAGGTACTTTTTTTTTACCACGTTAGTCTAAGTTTAGAGCCCGCAGTAAATTAGACCTGTGAGTTTTCTCATAGCGGACAAGGCTCCCCAAGGCGAACAGAGAAAAGGGGGGAAAAAAGGAGAGGTGGGATTTTCCAGGCGAAAGGAGCGGAGGAGTGAAGGGGGCGGGCAGGGGACGCGCCGCCGCAGTCCTGCCCTCTCCACTTAGTGTGATGTTAACCTGTCCAACTCCCGCCGGGCCCACCCCACTTCCCTCATCTCCCCTCTAAAAATAAACCGATCCCGGGCCGGGCCGGGCCGGGCCGGGGGCGAAGGAGGAGGGCCCGGCCTTCG
>NW_027280945.1:0-73236 GCF_046629955.1 Centroberyx affinis
CCCTGTAAACACCTTTGACACACATGCTTGAATGCGGCAGGCGAGTTAACTAAACATTCCTGGGTGTTCCCCATATAGGTCTACCGCTCACACACCAAACTGCACTGACCCATCTCCCACGCTCCAAACTGAGGATCCTGAACATATTTTTCTTTCATATATTCATCTTTTTTATATAATGCACATGTATAGAAAAAAATATTAAATGTTGTCAAATAGCAATTGCAGCAGTCCATATCAGCTGGCAGTTTCCTCTCCGCAGTATATATGTATCTTAAAATGTGATGGAACAACGCTCCATAAGGATTTGGGATTTTGGGAATACAATTCCAGCCCCGTGCTTATCGGCGCACCCAGACTATTTGAGTGTTTTGAGATGCGGGCTCCCTGAGGACGGATCGAAGGCGTCCTAGTAGAACTGCACATCAAATAAATAGGAGGATGGGATTTATATGGAGGCTGTGTCTCTGTCAAACAGGGCTCTGCTGACTGAAGGGATCCCCATGGCCCGAGTGGAGGAGAGGAGGGAGAGGAGGCCTCCGAGGGAAGAGGGATAGCCGGGGAAGGTACGGAGAGGAGAGGAGCCGAGCACCGCACTGATGCATGTTTCCACACACACACACACACACACACACTCACACAATGTCCCTCTCAGTCTTGGGTTGTGACCGGCCCATGGCATCGGCCAGGTATGTCAACTATGTTTGCCAAGCCATCCATCACCTACCTTCCCTCCTAAAACAGGAACCTTTGTTTGAAGCATACAGTTGTTAAGCCCATCCTTTGACTCCGCTCAACCTAATTTATTTCCTTATAGCTGAGGCAAAGGATTTATTGGCACCTATGTTTTGTTCTTTATTTTCCTGTTATTGTGGGCTGGGCAGTGCAAATGTGTGCAGGCGATGGTAGAAACACGTTCATTTTGTCACAAAGAGACATGGTGAGCTACAGTTTGGGGACACCAATGGCCCTTATCATCAGTGACCAGGGTTAGCAAATAAACACACTATGGTGAAGTCAAGCTGCATGTAAGGAAAGATTTATGGCTGCATGACGCTCACACATGACACAGAGGTTATGAAATGTTTTGATTCTTTACCAGAGCCCATGTATCATGATGCATAGGACTGAAATATACAAGTATGTATCTTTAATTTGATGAGGATTAGAATGTTGAAATTTGTTGTGCTATTTTTGCGAAAGAACCTATTCTTTATTTGAGTCAGATTTCAGTTGTTTTTTGCATCTTATCTTACTGAAGACCATTTCATTACACCCAACTCCATACCAATTATTCATAAAAGAAGATTAAAAGGATAAAAAAAGTATATTTGAAGTTGGAAATGTTGTAATACGATGAAAGGTTTTCATCCAGGATTACAAGAAGTGCTGGATTGATGTTCCCACAAACACAAACCTGAGTCACTTCATTATTGTTGGCCAGCCCATGAACATATTTTCTGAGTGAGTTTCTGCCATGAAAACCAGTCACAGAGTTGTCAAAAGAAACCTACGTGTGGGCTGGTATTTGCTAAAGCACATACGTTGGAGCCTTACTTCATTCCCTGCAACACAACCTTCATTTATCTCTTGACTTCTACTCTGTGTGAGAGAGCAGATATCACTAAATGTGCTGCGTTAATGATTGACCCGCAGCGCACCAAGCATCCTGTGTTGAGTGGCCACTTTGCCTGCTCTTGTGCTACATTTTCAGCCGTAAATGTTTGTGGTCCCACTATCCTCTCCAGCTCCCATACAGTATTATTAGCATTGGGGGTTAGGGTGGGGTCGAGACTAACTTTCAATAAAGAACCATTGGCATGCTGAGGTAAATGGAAGATAAGAGTTTGTCTCTGACTCTTTTAGTGGTTTATAAGAATGTGGCTGTGTAAACTTAATCTCCCCTTAAGATAAATGTGACCCTGCTTTGTGAAAGCAAGTTCATGCTTTGCTTTTTTTCCTGCCCTAAAGCCCACTTTGACAGGCCTGAAATGAGTCCTGGACTTTTCATTGACAGTTCAAGATGGAAAGCAAACTGAGATTAGGGCCTGTTAATTAATTGTAGGAGGGTAAAGTGGCCCTCCATCCCATGAAACACTTGTTCTGTTTATTGCCATCCTGCCAATCACACACAATGTTGAAATCATGAAATTGTTGTCCTTATTTGACACCACTGAGATTTCCATTGTAATTTTGCATCACTCTTCAACTTAGATACACCACCACCATGTATTGACACTCAATAACTCACTGCCACCATTCAGTAGCGCTATGGCAGTTACTGCGTTCTGAAAAATACATCAGATAGCAATAATATTGAGTGTGAGATTAACCTTGTGTGTTCTCCTTATCCTCTACAGATGCACATGGCTTTCATTCGAAGATACTTTTCCACTGCTGCTCACCAACTTCATCACCCTAGTTCAAGGGACCTGAAAGCACTTTCCTGTCGATGTACTTGGCTATATCTACGTCTGACCTTTCTGCCATATGTAATATCAAAGCCTCTGTCAGTGTGGAGCTGAATGGGAACAAAAGAGAGGCCTCCATTAATGATTAACTGTTCTAAAAGCCCCGGCTTTTGTATTCCCATGGTGCCCGGGCTATCTGGCCACCATGTGACATGCTCACAGCATTTTTCGAGCAGATTGGGGGAAAGCTAGTGAGCAAACACAGGTGCTTTGGAGCGGCGTTGCCGACGCTGTCAGGGACAACCACAAACAAGAGCAGCTATGCCTGGCTAAATGAATCCCCCCACCCCCTCTGTCGCTAGCTAACTTGTTTGCTAGCTCCCTAGCTCTCTCACCGCAAAGCCTTCCTTCTGGAGAGTCCCCACTTCCCCCCCAAGTCCAATGTCCGCCGCAGCCGTGCTCCACAACTTCTCACACCCTCCAAAGAAACAAACAAATAAAAGTGAGGACGGCAGACCGCTTCTTTGAGGTGATGGCATTTGCTGTGGTCACGACTAGTGGGAGAGCAAACAAATTAATGGTGTTCCAGTTTTCACTTTCCAAACCAAACTAAATGTCTTTTAGTTCAAGTGGGGCAATTCCACTGACCCTGGTGTCAAATGCTGTGTAAGGGTTGCACACTCTTGCACTTGAAGAGCCTAGAGGAGACAATAAGAAATTAAACAGGACTTGCAGTCATGCTGTATTGGCCTGTATGGACATGATTTGTTGAAACACCTCAAAAGCGGCATGTTACAAATGAATCTTGAATACATTTTTTTGCAATAAATCCCATAGTGAACAGATGTTGGTTTATTTTTACTGTCTTTGTCATTTGACCACTAAGTTTAACAAGAGATGTCTAGAGCACTTAACCTTTTCTATCCTGTGTAAAAATGACTGAGGGTGCTGTGTCGCTCAACTTTGATAAGACAATCAGATGATAGGGAGGCGTTATCTTAACATGGCTTTCCGGCTGGGAGACAAATGAACAGTGTGTGATAACGGGAACAAAAGCTTTGCTCTTATTGGCTGGCCTCTCAAAAGAAAAAAAAAATGTCAGGATGGAAAATTCACAATAGGTGCAGTTCATTTCATTTTCAATTTTCTACTTGGCCTAGGTCACAGGAACACCTTTTTATCACACAAATATTTATATTGTCTCTTGTGGGCATTTGGGTTTCATAGTCTGCAATTACCTGAGCCTGTAAAGCAGTTATTATCACTGGAAAGATGATAAAAATGCTTTAAAACAAACACTTCAAATCAACGGGAGAGGAAATGAAGTTGTAAAAGAGAGAGAGACAGAGACAGAGGAAGAGAGACTGGCAGACAGACAGAGTGAGCAAGAGAAAGACAGAGAGGGAGGCAGAGAGCGAGAGAAAGAGAGAGAGAGAGAGAGAGAGAGAGAGAGAGAGAGAGAGTGTGTGTGTGTGTGTGTGAGAGAGAGAGAGAGAGAGAGAGAGAGAGAGGAGGGAGGTCAAAAGGAGTTTCCTCAGAGACCAGCTACTGATCAGTAAAATGCCACTTCTGTCTGGGTTTTCTGACTTTTGCAGCCCAATTCTCAGACTCAGAGAGAGGTGTGTATACTCAAGGATTCACTCAAGGCTTTGTTTGCTCCATTCCCAAAAAATGATTGGAAAAAATATTGGTGCCCTGACATGAAATGTTAGAACTAAAAAACCTTTGCAACCTTGTGGAAATTGTATGAATTAAACATTCCTTTTTCAAGAAAAGGTGTCATGTATTATCTTGTACAAATGTGAAATACAATTTTCTCCCCAAAAAGATTTTGGTTTTAACAGCCTTCTGTTGAATGTACTTCAATTTAGCTAAAAAAGACACATGTTGAAGTCACATTTTACCTCGTCAAACCGTTCTTTCAGGGACTCTTAGAAAGGGTCCAGAAACAGCGGAGAAGATCTATTCGTACAAGCTCATCTCATCTCCTGCTCTGCCGCTGGATCCCTGCAGGGATTTAGCCTTCACTGGCCGTGAGCTGAGTCTGATCAGAGGAGTTACAAATCCTCACTTTTAGGGGTCTTACTGTAATTCACAGGCCTGTTGGCCGCAGCAAAGCGCGGGGGCCCAACATCTCGAGAGGGATTTGAGACAACATCTTTGTTGCGTCCTCATTGTGCCGCGGCGAAAGTCGTCCAGCCCATTGTCAGGCCAAACTCGGCTCAGACCTCGGCTCAATCAAAGAAAAGTTTTCCAGTAATGAGGTAAGACATGAAAGCTCATTGAACACAGCGACATGCTGAAAGGCCCTTTTGATCTTGTCGGGCACAATGGTAAAATTTGAAAAGAGCAAAGTGTGCTTTAAGCAGCAATGCACCGCATTAACCCCTTGTCTTTTGACGGGCCTACACCTAGAATGAAGTAATATTCCACTCTATGGAAAATGTAATTCATGAGTAATGGCCTCCTTGAGTGGAGGGGACCTTTGTGCTAATTCTACCTGCTTCCTTTATAGATTGGGTGATCAAGGAACGGCTCGAGTTGGCCTCAATTCAAAGCTTTGTCATAGTAACTCGCTCTTGGTGTGTTCTTCTCAAGTGTTTTGGCCGATATAACACACATATTTCCCAACATACGTAGACATTTCTGTATATAGTATTACTATTAATTTAATTAACACACAGGCATATAAAGTAGCATATCAGACAATGAGACACGTTTTGCAGGTTTATCCCTTCATACACCAACAATGGAATCAAAACCGCATTCAGAGGTACCATGAAATCCCTACAAATGAGTCCTAACCCGCACAGCAAAGAGAACAGTACTTCAAAGTCGACCTTCTTGTTTTATGAAGAGTGATAAACCCTTAATGGCGGTGCGCTGGAGGTGGCAGCTCCTGCCCAGCAGCCAGCCCCGGCGGTCACGGGTCAGCGCAGGGGCGACTCCTTCCCCCAGTCTGTTAACTAAGTGGGCCGGCACTATCTCTGCCCATCAGCCAGCCAGGCTGCCGTCTCCCCAGAGAGCGCTCATAAAATATACCTGTCTCTTTAGAGAGATTGGTTTATAGTGGCGAGCGGGCATCTTTTAACTCCTGTAGGTTCATTGAATGATGCCTTGGGATGGGACAAATCAGATATAGGGTTTTTATATCTGTATGTTTTGCTGCTTTTACATCTGGCTGGCTGTGATTTACAGCGCCATAGAAACTCCTTTTGACAGACAGCAGGTGAAGGCTGCACAGATATGATCAGAATCAAAACCAAAGAGCGCAGGAACAGGTGTGGCCTACTTTTAGCTAGACATAACCAGCCAGAAAGAGTCACCAAACCTCAACAATGTTCTCCATGGTGCATCAGCTGCCCGCTCTCCTCTTAACCCCCCCCCCCCACCTAACCACACACACACACAAACACACAATCCTACTGACGTCCGCCGGCTCGACCCATTAGCGTGTATTCATTTTCCGCGTGGAGCTAAGACAAAAGGTGCTTCGCTCAGGTAATGGGAGAGACTCCGAACACAATCTGCTCAGATGGAAGGCCTCTGGGCCGCCATCGTCACGCCTGAACTGCGGCGAATGACGGACGGACAGCCACGACGCCTCCCTCAAAGCAACACACCAACCACCAGGCTGCCAGAAGCTGTTCCAATAACCCTCTATTCACTGGATTGTCTCGGCCTCTTTTATGAATACAGCCCTGTGTCCCTCGTGTTCAATTACCTGAGTCAATATGGACGTATTGAACCCCAACATATGAGTCAAATCATAAAGTGTATATACAAGAGGATGGATGTTACGGCCATCTCAAAGCGCCAGTGAAAATTACACTGGTGATTTGCTGCACAGGAAGTAAACAAAAGGGTAATATGGGTGTAATAATGTCCAGATATGGTTCAAATGGGGAAGAGCTTCTGGGCAGCTTTGTAGGTTTCCATTGAAATGACAAGAAAATGTGTTGAGGTTTATTAGTGGGTTCAGTTTACTAGCATCCGGTGAAGAGTGAGTTAAAAATATGCAACATATTAAAATCTATAGGCCAATAACGTTTGCGTACATGTGTTTACAGGATAGCCTTTGTGCCTAGATGTGTGCATTGTGTGTGTGAGACAGCTGCTGCTGGTCGGCACACGCAGACGCACACACACACACACACACACACACACACAGACACGCTCAGGTAGCAGCTGGGCAGGCTCACCTGTCATATTAATAAAACCAGACAATCCCTTCCATCAGCAGCAGCAGCAGCAGCAGCAGCAGCAGCAGCGGAGGCCCAGACTAAAGCAGACAGAGGGAGATGGAACAAAAGAACGGAGAAGAAGAGGGGGAGAGGTGAGGAGGCGTGAGGGAGAAAGGTGTCAGGATGAGAGGAGCTGGTTTAGGAATCAACCAAGAAACACATTTTTATTATGTAAAAGAAAAACAGCCCAAATTGGAGCAGAATGCAAAAGAAAACAATAAGCCAAAATAAATAAATACAAATAAATAAAAAATATTAAAATTAAAATGATGAAAACATCTTACAATTTACACCCAGAGGTTTGTTTTTTTTCAGGTGTCAGTCTGTGTGATCAGACAAGAGGATTGGAGGGCAAGGCTGTGGATGATAGAGCGATGACAATACTGATAAGATAAGAAGGCCCTTTGGAGACTTTCTGTGTGTGTGTGTGTGTGTGTGTGTGTGTGTGTGAGTGTTTCTTGCCTGTGTCTCGGTCGTCTTCTGTCTGTCTTTATGAGTGTGTGTCGATCCGAGAGTGCATGTTCCTGCTTGCATGTGCGTGTTCTCTTGGCATCAGAAAAAGGCCTTGGACGAGGTGAGAGGGCCCTGGGGAGAGAGAGAGAGAGAGAGAGGGGGGGGGGGGGGGTTAAGGGTTGAGAGAGAGACAGAGAACAATAAGGGGTGGTGGAAAATGACAAGCTTCCTGACAGAGCGGGTTGCGCCGTAACAGACAAGGCCGCCCTCCCCGTCCATTAACCCCCGGAGTGCCTAGTTGCCCGGCTAGAGCTGATTCATTGGCTGCTCCATGGGTGGGATCCTGCGTGTGTTTACTTTTACCTGTAGACTCAGAGGACTCACACTAAAGCCAATGAAGGCTCTAATGTGTCATAACTGACAGCACAATGAAAACACTTTCATGGATCCTCAAGATCATCTGACAACCCGAGTCGAAAAATCTAAATCATTCGCTGTCAGTGCACAGGAAAAGAAGCAGATAGATTTATTTCCCTCTGCACTCTGATTTGGATAACCTGAATTAGAGGAGCCTTCACCCTGAATTATGAATGAATTGTATCCTGACAGCCTCAAAATCAAGCAAGTGCGATTAGGCTGATTACCTACATGGGTGAATTGTCAAAACGTGTCCGAGGGGAGAAGCAGGAAATGCTCCATAAAGGATCTTTTGCGACGGACTGACAGGGCCCAGTGAGCGAGCATCAATTTATGGACGGAGGCACAAAAAAGAAAGTTCCCAGTGTTCATCGGAGGCCAGTGAATCCAAAATGAACTCTCTTTATGAGGCTGACTTTGCCTCCGTGATGGCGCTGGCACAAAGCAGCCAACAAAGGGCGGCAGTAAAGGGGGAGTTGTGACAAGATAGCAGCACAAAGAGAGAATCAACTTTCACGTGGCTGAATGCGGGCAGGAGCCCGGCCCAGCTGTTTTTAATGGCGACGCATTGACAGGAGGGGAGGCTATTTTTAACCGTGTGCACTTCTTTCAGACGCGCACACAAAACCCCCCTTTCACCGAGCTTTGTCAGTAACCTGCGGTGACCTGCATTCAAGGCTGCGTCAGGGTCTCCTGCACAAAAGATGCAGGAAGAGAGGGGTGCGGAGATGTCTGCAGCTGGATGTCCAGTCCAGAGCCTGGAATCCCCCACCAGAAACACTGCAGACCTCCACTAGACCTCCAATACTGGACAATACTTAGGAATAAAAATAGTGTGGTACTTGGGATTGGAAAAATTAACAAAAGAATGCTTGCAGATACATGTGAAGCCATACACACAAAATTTCTTACTCCATCAAACACCCTTAATGTGCGCTTGTGTGTGTAAACACACACACACACGCGCGCGCACACACGCACACACACACACACGCACACACACACACACGCACACAAAGAATGTACAAACAAGTCGGGAAACAAAGGGCTCTTGTAACAGGGCTTGGGATCTTGATGAAAAATTCAAACAATATTAAATGGGGAGTGTCAACAGCAGACACACTTCTGGTGAGGGCCCTCCAAACAGACGGAGTAACTCAGCACACACATTACGCCGCCACAGTTCAGCCTCTTAGTGTAATGATGATGGCTGCTTTAACCGGCTTTTAAAAACCCCTCTCCTGCAAACAGGAGGGGGTAAAAAAAGCGAGGGTTTTGGAGTGAGGAGTCGCTGTGTCCAGGCATGTCACTTCCCCTCAGACTTACCTGCAAGCCAACGTCACGGGTCACCTGGATCCCCTCTGACCCGCCCCGCCCCCTCCGCCCCCTCCCTCCCCCTCTCTAGTGACCACTTCATCAGGAGTCGCGCTCCTGAAAGACGCAGATTAAGATATCAGTGCTCCGGGATTCCAACTGTCCTCCTCCAAAACATGGAGCCGTAATGCCTTCTGACAGGCGAGCTTTAGACCCAGGCATTAGATTCTCACATCCATCAGTGATCCCTCATCTCGGGGAGAGACGGAAAAAGAAACAACTCACATAAATATGTGGACCCACCACACACACACACACACACAAGGAAACAGAAAGGACATAGGACCACTTTCCTGAAACGTAGAGCATGTTCACCTGTGTGTGTGTGTAATTATAAAAGAGAGAAAGCAGGAGAAAGTGTGTGTGTGTGTGTGTGGCCGTTGATATCCATTCCCACGCGCACATTCAGTGTTCAGAGTTTCTGAGCACATGCTGTATCCATGTGGATACGTCAGAGTTTATCTCTGTGACTCATGGTGACTCAAACTGAACGCATTTACATGGAAATTAACGTCCTGATATTATTGAGGATATATGGACAAGTAATTCAACAGCACATCCTGTTCTTAAAAGCTGGGATGAGCTCCTATCAGGTTTATTAGCTGGAATCTATGGATATTAGTTGGGATAGTGAGCCATGTAAACATGTAAACACCTTATCCCGCTTATGATTGGTTTCTGTAGCCTGTGTTCCACTTCCAGTTCCACTTCCAAGGTAATATTTGGAATAGTGTGTTTATTCATGTATACAGATGTGATATAGGATAGGAAGAGGCATATTAATTCAGACTGGCCTTTGTTTAGCCTGTCTGCAATTATGTGTGTTTTTATGTCTTATTGTTTTTTTGTCTTATTTTAACAATTTTACTCGTGTGAAGCACTTTGTGACTTTGCTGTGTGACATGTGCTATATAAATAAACTTTATTTTACTAACTTTACTTAAATATAAACAGCTGATCCTGAATAAGACCTTAAGCGGGATAAGACTTATTAGTCATAATAGTGTGTGCATTGGGCCACGCCGCAGGGTCAGCGGCTCCACCAACACCTGTAGGCAGACGACTGTGTACCGGGCCGGCTGGGAGGGGCTCGACTAACCGTGGTCCCACACAGGAAGCAGAGCGAGCAGGTGCACTGTTATCACCTCCATAGAAAGGTAATGAAGCCGCAGTACAATCAGCAGGAAATGAACCAGCACAGCTGAACCTGAAACGCAACAACATCCAACAATATTTTGCAAATGTATATCCCCTATTTCACTCAGTTGATGTAACCGATGTACAGTTTGAAACTCTTAGAGGGAAAATGAATACACTTTATAAGGGGGAATATTCCAACTTCTGTGCCTTGCAGGAGTACGCCTTTTGTTTATGAGCGCTCCATGTAGACTCAAAGTGGTGTGACATTTACGGGCGCCTGCTTTGAAGAGGAGCCAATTGCTCTCCAAGCAGTAAAAGAGCCACCTGCCTAGCCTCACCTGCCCTTCTGTGAAGGCTTAGTGAATAAAAACTCCCGAGTTCCAGCGTCAGCTATACCCTGCCCAGTAGCTACTGTACTGTGCAGCACACCTTCAAAATCCCCCCAATTTTGGCTCTTGCAACAGACAGAAGGAGGATATAAAGAAGGAGAGCTGTTTTCTTTTCAGTGTCTCCCCTCGGCTAAGTCTGGGGTAAGCCCGCTAATCCCGCTTGGTGTGATGACTCACAACGGGTGTGGCCAATGTGTTCCCAAAGATATCTTTTCCACCGTCTGAATATCAATAGGAATGTTTATGTTGGCTTCGTGAATCGTGTTGTGTGGCGTGTAATAGTTTCTAATGGCCGCTGAAGACGTCTCCTGTGTTTACATTTACAATACAAGTTCTGTGTGAGCGGTAGAAAACAACAACAATGATCAACAAAACCTAAAACGTGTCATTCAGGGTGATATCTATTCCCGTGTTTGGTCGCTCTCAACCCAGTTATGTATGTGTGGTGTGTGTCTGTGTGTGTGTGTGTGTGTGTGGAGTGTGAGTGTTTGGATTTGCACATATGTGTGTGTGTGTATATATGTGAGAGGGAGAGAATTGGGCCAGTATCCCACCTAATTGTTATTGCGTCTGTGTTTGGCCTGGAGACAGTCGATAGGAATCAGCACTGAGCCTGGAGAGGGTGGGGGGTGTGGGGTGGGGGTCGGGGGAGGGGGGGGGTTGTGGTGCTGTGTCTCCCACTTCCCAGTGTCTTAGTTGTAATGCATCCCTCCACTAACAGGGATCAAGGTATTAGGGATTCAGGTTATTTGTATTGATTTTATGTGCTGTCATGCTGGGCTCGAGAACGCCCTCATATTTGTGGAAATTGCAAATTCCACCTCGGAAATGTCACCAGCGTTTAATCTCTTCCTGAGTGGTCAATACGGGACCCTCGCTCCGCTCCGACCACGTTTATTAAACAGAGACCAAGCGTTCCCCCGGTTACCATGACACCGCGCAGCGCGGAGCGGGATTGGTCCGCGCTCGATGGCAACATGGGAGCGAGGAAGTCAAAATTCAACATTAATAAATTCTGATAAGATCTGGATCTATGGTATTGAGATTGGAGAGTTGACTCTGGATTAGATCCACCGCAGGGAGGAGTATTCATAATGGGGTTCAGGAAAGAGCATCATCAGAGGTCATTTTGAAACATCCTTACCTACTGTGCTGTCAGTCAGCCTGATTCACAATATTGTGTTCTCCCAAAAACTATTAAATGCTTGGTAATAATTTGTAAAATATAAAAAAAAATCAACTATTTACTCATAAACTAAGGTCAGTGTGTCATTATTCCACAAAGGCTCTTCAAGGTCCATAAAGGCAAACCGCTTTGTTGCATCTGCCAACATTTGCATGCCATTATCATCTTTGCTTTATCCGTGTCATAGCAAATGTTTCTCTTTCTCCAGTGTTTACAGGAATGGCCGAGCACCCCCTCCTCTCTCCATTCACCACAATCAAATTTACTCTGGCTTGAGTACACGTTTAGTGGGGACCATTTGTTTGAGGCAAACACTTAGGGCCCTCGTATGTCATTGACCAATGTCCACAAATATAATCCTATCAAGTTCAATCTGAGAATGTCCTACGCCGTTGTTTTCCTAATGCAATAAATGAAAATAATCCCATCTGTCTTGTTTTAATATGGAGTCATCTCCCTTTTGGAGCGTATTATGGACTTCCTCACGCTTTCTCTCTTCTATTTGTACGAGTGAGTCTGGACAAACTCACCGATGATATCGTGATGGGTTTCACAAACACTTAAGTCCTACTGTTGACATCCACCACGCTTTAAGTATTTACAGTACAACTAGAGGAGGGCACGGCTAACAAACATGAACCAGGCGGGGCAGGCGGTATGTGTGAACGCACCCTTTCTGCTTGTTGATAAACCCCTGCTTCTTCACTGGCCCTCAGTTGACATGTACCTACAGAGAAAGCCTTAGCAAAACAAGCGGGACCCATGTAAATATGCAGTGCCCAACAGTGGCACACGCAGTGTTGGCTTACATACTGCTAGTGGTGTTTTTCTTTTTACCTCCAAATTTGCTTGGAAAACTAATCATGGTCTGATAAAGCCCATGGTAAATATGGGAGAGATTGACACCCACATGTCAAAGTTTACATAGCCGGACCAAGTGTACATATAGGGCCGGGGAATCAGGGGGCCGAGCACGGCTGCACTGGGCTGGCCTGACCTCAGCGGGGCTACGCTGGGGACACAGACACTTTGTGAGAGAAGCCATAGAGGAGGAAGATTAGAGGAAGACCTGATCCAGGGAGGGGATTTGTTTGAGGATACACTTTCCCCGCTGTATATTGTGGGTTGAAAATCTGGGCAATGGCATCACCATCATGAGTACACTTTAATTTTTAAAATGTTTTAATTTTTTGGGGGGTTCATCAGTTGATGCACTCATGGTTATGATATCACCGCTTAGTGTCCCTCACCTCTCCCTCAAAATACATTGAAATCAAGACTGTGTATAGCCTCTTTCTTGCCAGTTGCTGTCAGCCTTCCAATTGCTTGATAATCCACAGCAAAGACAGTGCAGCTAACAGAAAAGGTTAACCCCTGACTGATGTGTCTGATGTTAATCTATAGATCAATTAGGGAGAGGCACACTGGGTCAAGCTACAGATATTGCAGTGGCTATTAGTTCCCCTATCTGCCATTATTACACAGTCACATGCTCAAACATTGCGCTGGGTTGGTATGCTAGGCACAGATGCCTAGGGTAAACAGACAGGCCTACGAGGCTTGCACAAAATATTGATCTGACAGCAGATGGGAACCTTGATATCAGCCATTCAGTTTTTCCGTGTCTGTGTATTCTTATGTGTGCATGTGTTGGGAAATTTGTGGCAAATGTGTTTGGAAAATATATTTAATGGCACATATTGTTTGTTTAAAATACCTCAAGTTAGAATATTTCACTTAAATGCAATTTCCAATTTCCAATTTCAGCTTTAGCATGTGATGGTACGCTCTATTCTGCCATGATTCATATTGCACAAGAATGAATGTGGGTTTACATTTTACAATATTTCTACTATATATAACTATTTGCAATTTTACATGCAAAGTGCTTCGGCAAAAGCAACCTATCCTCTAGTTCACACTGTAATAGTTATAATATTTAGTCCAAAAGAACTGCGTCTGAATTTGTATTTTATCTTGCTGACAGCAGATGCCATACATTTTCTCATCTGTCTCTCCTCCTCAAAGGCACGATACCTTCAAACCGCTGGATTCTTCAGTAGATTAAGCATTTCCCCAGTCCTAAACCTAAAACTAGTTTTACAAAAGTTGCAAAACCCGTGTTGAAATGGGGCCTTTGTGCACTCTAATTTACAAGATAATAGAGAAAAGCTACTAGTTGTAAGCGGGATACAAGCAAGAGTCATGAGGTGCAGTTCACATAACATTTTGAGATTTACATTTTATATGACATTCTTCAAACTGAACTTTTGCTCTCCCGCATTATAATCCGATCCTAGAGGCATATTTTCTCTCCAAAATAAAAAAACAAAGCATGAAACACATGCATCAGCTTCTTTTGTTGCGTTAAGCTGGGTCTAAAAGAGGGAAGGCTTGTCAGTGAGAAAAGATGGATTGAAATTTTCCATTACTTCATTCAAAGCTTCCCTTTCAGTTTTGCTGAATTACCTTGATGGTGAAATAACTGTGGAGATAAAGTGATGCCATGTCTAATACCTTGTCTATTGGTAGAATGAAGGAATCAAGTTCTTAAATCCCCTTTTCTAGGGATCTAAATTCATGCATGTTTTGTCTGATCAAAAAGACTCACGCTGTGCAAAATGTCAACAGTGGTGACCCATTTATTGGTATGGGATGGTTCTTTCTTTGCAAAGCTGGCAACTATATTGGAGCATCACGTCATGAGGAAGAAATGCAAGTACTCTCAGTAGTTATGAATAGCCGATCTCTATATATGAAATTTGGATTTCTATGAATGGGTTCGGCTGGGTCACATATTTCTACGGACTATCCCTGTGCTCCACAATACGGACAACTTGTCCAAATAGCACTGATGGGGTAATCCAGCATTCCTCAATCCTAAAACCTCATAGGATCATCTCAGCAGGGGTATGGAGGCATATTCACGACTAATTATGTTTCTATATCTTCCTACTCCTCCTCTCTGTGGTCCAGAGCTCCATGGTGTGTCGTGGCCCTGGGGATCAATCACTCTGAGCTGCCTGGCCAAACACCATTGACAGGGCAGACGCAATGCAAAGCTGGTCCAGCGCCTCCATGGCATGCCGCCATTCAATTAGTCTTGGTCAGGAGGAGGCATGATTATTCCAAAATTAGTGATTATTTCCCTGGGTAAACAGGCCAGACTGGGGCGTGTCATCCCTTGTGCGCCTCGCTGGTCACTGGGCCTCCATAAAGGGGGCTGGGGCCTGGAAGAGAGACCAGGGCACAGAAGGCTGCTCCCCCTGAAAGAGCAGCCCGCTCCCCCCTCTCAGTGCTGGACCCCGCGGCTCGACACAGCCCTCCCTGATAAAGTGGTATTTCCCGCATACAAAGGAGGCATCGGGCTTAATCCTTAGCCAACCCACACCCCCTTCTTTCTTCCCAGCAAGAGAGCACAATGAGCGTGGACCTTGTCTTAATCCAAAGGTGGGCTATCACAGTAATCTGATAATACATGCTGATCAAAGTCTATTCAATGCTAATCAGGACAACAGATCAGCATTATGATCTAATTAGAGACACCCTATGTGCCACTGAAGTGAAATGCCAGAGCATTGTAAACAGGAGAGAATGGCATTTAATTGCTTGAGAAGAACAATGCACTGAATGTAATACTGTAGCATAATCCTTACTCTAACCCATACCGGCAAAATAACCATATAAAGGCAAATTAAATGAGGTGGACTAACAATAATTTTAGGACGTTTGATCTAACTGTGAATCATGGAGGATTATAATGTGTTCCTCTGTACTGATGAGTCAATGTGTGTGTGTGTAGCTGTCTTGACCTGACTTGACTGCGGCCCTCCTTACAGGCTCTATACAGGTTTCATTGCACATCCACGGCAGCAAGAGGCCACTTCTGACACAGAGGGAGATGAAAAGGTCACAGGTCAGCCATGGTAGTGCAGTGTCTAACAACATGTCATATGCCCTACCTTTGATTCCCTTTCCACCCACAGTAAGAGCGAAAAACAGCGCTACCTTCATTCATTCACGGAGCCCTCTCGATAGTTCTGACTTGTGTGGACCCATTCTGTACTTTTTTGTTGATTTTGCCACTCATGGTATGCCCAATTAGCCACGAGCTATTAACAAAGCACCAAATCAATTACCCACTTGCCTCTCGGAAGTTGTTGTTCTCCTCTGGGGAGGCGCATCAGTCACGCCTTGCCTGCGGAGTCATCCTCTGCAACTGCAGAAACCTGGGTGGCCGCGGCTCTTTCAGAACAGCACAATACAGCTCCTACATTTGGTAAACTAAGTCTACTATAACAAGACTCCCAGCGATGGCTAATCCTATCAAAATGGACTCCTTTACAAAAACAATAAAAGCAAGTGCCCGCTAATGACAGTGATATGTTACGCATGGAATGCAGGCAAGGCAGAAATCAGCGTGCGATGAAAATGCCTTGTGCGGCGGCCGACATCCTTTCCACCTGGGCCTAAAACAACAAAAGCCGTTTTCGGATTCAGCAATGTTTAGATACTCCTTAGCTACGAAAATAAAGGCCAGATGCGCAGGCAGGATCCTCATGTGGCTACATGCAGGCTACTTGTATGCGACGACGAAAGGCAGCCTTGTCGACAGCCATTGCTTTGCAAGCTGACTTTCCCTTTCAGACAGTGTACAAAGAGAGGTTTAACCCTTTAGTCCTAACAAAATGTACAAACATCAGAGACACTGTGGGAGTTGAACTTGGCAGAACATCAGTTAGACGCTGTGTTTAGGTGTCTGGTAATATACAATATCTAATACATTTTTCAAATTAAATTTGAGGCAGCTGGCATGCCAAGACAACACAGCAGATAAACTGGATTAGAGTCGTCGCACAAATCTGATGACCTTAAATGAGTCAAATAGAGAGTATTCCAACTTAAAAGGCAGGCCAACATTTCAGTTCCTAACTTACTTGCAGTTTGTATGTTGTCCTGTCCGGGTCAGCTCAGTGCGCTGCCCCCACCCCCATTGCTAGTCCAACTCCCACACACAGGCAGGAACAAAAAGACCCACCTCAGTGTGGCCCTATCAATGTCACCGCTTTGTGTAGCAGTCTTTCAGGGTACATGAAGTGTCTTTAGCCACAATGAGATCAATAGCGCGGCCAATTGTGCAGCAGCTAGCGGCAGCCACAGCCACACAGGGCTGCGACACAGAGAAGATAAAGCTGATGAGACTCAACACACGGCCAGATCCGTATCTTTGATCTACTTGTGTGTGGATCCTTTTATATAGGATGCACTTTCTCAGTTGTATTTTCTGTGTATGAAATGGAATATTGCAGCAGAGTTGGTGATATTGACGCACCATATCTCCATTTAGTTAAAAGGTCCCCGAGGACCTTTCAAAGTTTTCTGTGTACTCTGCTGAGCCGGATCTTTCCTGACAGTGACCTCAGTCAGCCTATAGGTACACTGGCTTGGACAGGTCAGTGCCATTGATTTCCCATTCGCTCTTGGCACAATGGAGACTGTCAACGAACCACTGAAACGTGTCCTTGACCACAGTGTAACCCACACTGTTTTATCCTCTGGAGCTATTTTGGCGCCTCAGTGATAGCACTTCCACCATGCACAAAGATAAAATCCTAGTAGTAGTAGCATGTTCGGTTATAACTCAGTAAAAAGCTTGTTTATAGTGAAACGATGCATTGAGTAAAATGCAGATTTCCCTGTCCATTACTATTGCTTTGATGGTTCCCTTCTGTAATCATGTAAACTGCAGGTGAATATATCATTATGAATAATCAGAGACCACCAAGTTTGTTAGGCTTCAGAAGTTTCTCTTCTTTTTCCCAACAGAAAAAGCCCAAGCCTAATTTGCCG
Organism: Centroberyx affinis; assembly: GCF_046629955.1. Classification (NCBI taxonomy): domain Eukaryota; kingdom Metazoa; phylum Chordata; class Actinopteri; order Beryciformes; family Berycidae; genus Centroberyx; species Centroberyx affinis. The sequence continues at coordinate 17,465 of NW_027280945.1, forward strand.
TCATCAGCTCCTTTTGTTCAAACAGGGGCTGGCATTTGAGAATAATCCTCCTTCCATAGACGGAATAGAGTCTCGACACGCAGCGGCAAGACTCTGTCAAAACCTTTTCCAGAGGCAAATCTTTGTGAGATCTGCCGCGTTCAAGGATGAATAATGCCGTCTTAATGACAAAACAAGTGATGTAAACTTGCCGACTGCCTTTGGACACAGGAAATGTGCGATTATAGTACAGACAGGCAGCTTTTAGATATTTATGTTGTTGCTTATTTTGCTGTTGTACTGAATACTTTATCTTACTGTGGTGCTCTCTGTTGCCATATGCCAAACCACCACATTTATAGTGTGTTCTTATTACAAGTCATTATCTCAAAATTAGTTTTATTAACCACCCAGCTGTTTGCTATAGTAATACAATATGAGTTGGCCCAAAATCTGAAAGTGAAATAGATGCCTTTGCTTTATATTCAATGTCTAGTTGTCCTTCCAAAATGCCATGTGTAATGTCATGCAATATCTGACAAAATGACCTTAATTTAAAGGGCTGCCATTGATGTCAACAGCAGGTAAATACCAAGTTGCAAATGTGCATTGATTGTTTAGATGCTCCAGGTGACACCTTGTCAGTGGAGAGAACTTTTGTTTACCTCTCAAATTTCACAGACTGTTGCAGGGGCACTAAGAAATTGCCAACATATTACTAAAGTGTCAGTACTATAAGAAGGATTACACTTAATGTCCAATTTATCATATCATTTAAAAACGTGCATATAAAATACTATATAAAGACTATTAAGATACATCATTATGAAAATAAATCTATTTAATCTGAAATTGAGAAACAATGCAGCATATAAACCATACTGAGCCCTATATGAAAAATAGTAATTTTTCAAACACATTGTAGGAAAGGAAAAAAAAAATCTCTGAATTCAGTGTTTCTGTCCAAAAGTGCAGATTGATCCCAAATTCTCACCGCTCTTACATTCAGTGATGTTTTGGTAATTGTAGCAATACTGAATTTCACTTACAGAAATGCATAGTATCCTAGCATCACCGCTATTCTTCTGGTTGTCTGACCAACAACCAAAGTGCCCTGTGTGTACAGCATAATTCAATAAGGAACATGTTAATGAGATGCAAATTAGTCTATACATTTACAGCATATTTTAGGAACTTTATTCAGTGTTTTGATGTAGACAATCCTTTTGTTCGTTAAAATGTACAAACTATTCAAAAGATTTCTTTTGTCCGCAACTTTTGTAAGAAAGTGGAGAAAATATTTGGAATGCATTAAGTTCTGAAAACCGCCTGTCATGGCCGACAATGAAGGGTAATAGATGTTAGCATTGATGGTAAAGAGGACAAAAAGAAGCGGCTCTCTGTTGTGCACAAACTGCCTGGCACAACTAAAAATGAATCCATTTACTTCAGACTGTTTACTTTGTACTTTTGGCTGTAAAGGCAAAGAAAATAAAAAACCTCCAATTCACGAGGTGCAGGAGCCAAGGCCTCAACTTCTCTTTCACAGGCCACGTTTTTTCAGCTTTTTAAAAACTCACACGCCAAGCGCCCTGGCAGCCAGCGCTGACAAGAAGCAGGGAGAGAGAGAAAAGAGGGAGCGAGGAGACAAAACCAAACACAAAAACAGTAACATCTGCAGGCGCTTCCAGCCAGACAGTTTGATGTGAATAACTCAGCACTTCGTGCCCTGACCTTGGCGAACAAAGGGGGGGGGGGAGATGCCTCGGGAGCGGAGCGGGACGCCCCGGGAGGCGAGCGCCCACAGAGCGCCCTCGCTCGTTTCGCTGAGCTGGATTTATTGTCCCCCGGCCGGGCGAAGAGGTGCCACCGGGGCACCCAGGCACCGCATGCCACTTGGACTGTCATAGTTTCGGCACAAAGATGACAAATGAAGCAGAGCGGCGCGGGGATAAAACATCAATTTCAGAGTGGTGCACTGGGATCACCGTGCCATATGAATGCAGATCAGGGTCAGGCAAATAACTATAGGAGTGCCTTTTAAAGAGATTGGTAAATGTAGAGATAGATCAGTGCAAGGGGGAATGGATGAATATTTATCAATCCTGCCGGAGGATGCTAATGCATATACAGATTTATTTCACCTCAGCCCAAAGTTAGAAAAGGCAAATTCCTCCCTATCAAATCAAAGGAAGACACAACAAAGCAACTGTGTACTTCAAGACTTAAATCTTACAAGTTCCTAATCCTTCTGAAGTCCACACGGGACCTTTGGTCTCCATGGCAACGCCGGGGCATTCAACCAAGTGATTGCCTCCAATGAATTTCAGATAAGACAAAATGGAAGTGAATTGATGTGATTTTAATGCAGAAGTGAGCGGTGGAGGGGAGGTCCACTCGGTTCATATTTGAATAAAGCAAACAGAGCAGACAAAAGGCTGACAGCCGTAAATGACATTGTCAGTACAAAAATTATCAGCCAGTTTACAATCTGTTTGCTCATGTAGAACAAACAGAATGTGTGTGGCATCCCCGGGCTTTGTGAATGGCAGGGCCAGCAGCCGGCGGCGGGAGAAAAGCAGATATCAGCTCCCCCTGCAGCCCTGCAACAATTAGATAGCAATTTGACAGGCACACTCAAAATGTGAGTTTGTTGTTCTCTACCAAGGGCACCACATCTTTTTTTTTTTTTTTTTTTATCTAAAAGGAAATACATAATTGAAGCATGGGGAACAAAGACAAATTGTGTGACCTATGGCCAGGGGACTTGCAGGGTGGGATATCACAGGCGTAGGGAGACGCATTCCAAACATAAGACCCTCAGTTACCTAGCAAGGGCTCGAATCAAGGTCCCCTTTTCTGCCTTCCCCTCCTTTGGTGGTAGGGGACCAACAGGGAGATCCTCCTTAAAGACAGCCCCGTTAGGCCCCGTTCCCTCCCTACTGCCCTTTGTTGCATTTTGTCACTTGTTTTGTTTTGAGCTTGTTAACTTCTCTATAGCCGCACGGACAAGCGGCAGCTGGTGAGCTTGCGGTGGGCCGCGAGGCATCAATTTCGTCCCGGGACAAGGAGTGAGAACAGGCCGGGCTCGCTTTTGACAGGACCTTGAACCTTCCCACTGTAACGCTGTCAGTCCATGTTGCCAAGCAGCCACACCAGATGAGTCCAGACAGTGACCACACAGCGGAGTCGTGTCAAGGTGCTAAAGGACCACAAGTAATGTCACTGCTCATACATAATATACTACAGCTTCTTTAAAATACTGGATTCCACTGATTGCAGTGTTTTGGAAAATACCAGCCCTTTTTTAGGATTGTTTTTGAATGCATTTTTATTTGTAAACTGCACAGCATAAAATGTCGGTTAATGACATCCCAAGCCCATTGAAATTTCTGGTATGTTGAAGGTATGCAGGGAAAGTGAAAAAGAAAGTCAAGTGGATTGAAAACAAGCTGACAATGTAGTCCATGCAGTAAAAGTGTGAATTCAGCTGCAGCAAACAAAGCAGCTGTGGCCAGGGTCCAGCTGAAAAGTCCAGTCCAGCTAAATTGAACCCTAATAGCTGACAGGCAATATAGTCTAAAACATGAAGAGGCTGAGTTATGCCTTGTTAAGCACAGCTTGCCTATAGCAGATCTGACAGCATCAAACAACGTCAGCTGAATCTCCTCCAGGGCAATACTGTGTCAAACTCCTCGCTGCATAAAAAGCAGCGTGTCAGAGTGTTAATTGATATTCTTCCCAAGATTCTCCTCACTGTGCTGTGCGCCCTGGTCTGCTCGCCGGCTGTGGAGATGCCGTTTAGTCTTATTAAAAAGTTGTTTGATTAGCCGGCCCTGGAATGGAGGCTGTGGAAAGGTCTGGCAGCGGCAGATAAAAGGGGAATGATAAATAGGCGAAAAGCCAGGCGATTGCCAGTCAGCCACTAGAGCATCAAAACACATCCATTTCTCAGCAAAGTTGATCCAATTATTGTCAGCCACTCACAGATAGCTACTATGCTTTACTCCTTTCATTCCAGGCTAAATTGCTCTTCCCTTTTTTGCCGATACGGCAATCGGTCATAAAGGGCCAGCCATCATTAGTGGTGTTTGAATTGGAGCCCTGTAGTGTTTGGTTAAGAGGGTAAATGCAAATTTGATGAAAGAATAAGGCTGCATTTACATATCAGCCTCAGCTCACATGGGGAGGGTAAACATTCTGTTTATCTCGAGTGTCATTTTATGATTTCAGTCGAATATAAAACCGACCTTGGCCCAGTCAGAGCAAAAGACCAAGGAAATTTACTGTTGTCTAAACACAATTTATTCAAGTAGAACTTGTCAACAAATCTCCTATAACTCAGCAAATAAAAGGAGGAAATGAGGATGTTCATACCGGAAATGCATCAATAAACCCCCATTTTGAAGTTCAGTAATTAATATTACCCTATTTAATATTTTTCCCACCCTAAATAATGCTACAAATGGTCATCAGTTTAAGATAAAATACTTATTTATTAATTGCTAAAAATAATAGTCTTCAAGGAAAATGGGACAAGACCGTGTTTAAGAACAATTTTAATTTATCAATTATACAAATTAAACTATTATAAAAATTACAAAATAATAAAAATAATTAAAAGCCCCTTAATAGACAATTGATGTGTTTTTTTTATTGAAGTACAGTAACTGAGGGAACCACTGTACCACGATTCTATTAGTGACTCAAGTGGGAGAAATAAATGTGGCAAATAAAATGTATGTCCTGATGGAAGATTTTTTATTAGTTTAGAGGTTATTTTGACATTAGAGGACCTAAATGTACACAATACATGAGGCATTGTTGTAGATGCACCATTTGGGAATCATTATAATAGGAATTAATTATATTTAAGTGTTCATTTTGGCAGGGGAATACAGTGAAATCAGAAAATTGACCTCAAGCAGTTTAGAAAACAATCAACAAAACTGACAATTAATAAATTAAATTTATACTCTTCACAACCAGACCTACAAAGAAAATATATTCCATACAAACAATATTTAATTTCTGCATAGCAATAGAGCTGAGTGGGCTGTTAAAAAATAAGGCAAAACACTGCCATCTATGGCTATGTTCCTAGGACTGCTGAGGTCCTCTGCACACAACACAAGGGCAATCAACTGTTCCAAGGGAAAAAAAAGTATGGCTTGATATCCTTGAATAAAATTAATAAAATATAATTGTATTCATAAATTTGTAAACACATGCTTGATGATTCTCAATACATGTAAAAAGAAAAAGTGTTTGGAACAGTGTTCACACCAAAGTTTCTTGCATTTCTCATGATGCTGACATGTTTTTGGCTTCTGAATTTGACAGATTAGACTGAAACCTAGATTTTCATCCAAATGGGCATCTGGTGGCCATATCCTTTAAGCAACACAATTCTGCACAAATCAGGGGTTCTGTCAGAGCTTTTCCTACCACCTGCTGTGCATCTTCCCCTCAAAATGACTGAGCCTGCCTTTATTGTCTCATCACAATTTTATCTTTACAGTTTGTTGGCCAACCTGCAACACACATTGTACGTTTTGTACTATGATGGGCAGTGTAATGAGGCTACAAGTACCATATATTGTACATCAATATAGCCTACTGTATATCTCATGGCAGATACTTCATCACAAGTAAATCTATATTGGCAATAAAAACACATATCAGGACTAAATTTTGACTTTGATTCAAGAGCGCATTAAGGCGCAATAATGAAGTGCATATAGCTGCCAGACTGGGGTAGCAGGTTGGCGGCGAGGCATAGAAGAAAGCCAGATGTCAGGGCTTCTATAGCTTAGGCCTTGACCAGGCCTTCGTCTGCGGCGGCCCTTTATGTAGCTCTCTGTCTGATGCACCGGTCCCTTATGGGAGCCCCGAGGCTTTACTGGTGATGAGACGCGATCTGTCCCGTCTGTCACCTCTCTCCGTGTTATTCATACGCCATCCATACAGTCAGTCCTCCAAGGCCTCTAATCCCCGTCTCCCGAGGTAGAGTACAGACAGAGAAGCAGACAGGCGGGCAGGTTGCAAGTCTGTTCATAAGATGTTCAACACGCTGAGCATGACAGAGCATTTCACATTTACAAAATTTCAGCGATGATATCAGCATGAGGTTGCAAAGTAGCGGGTTACTTGACCAAGTGGAAGTCCTGGTTCATACAATAAATGTGCATAGGTTTGAGGATGCAGAAATGGATTCAACTCCCACTTTGCAGCTGTGAAACTGATTTTATGGTTAGGGTTCGGGTTGGGAGAGTACCTCAATTATGACTTTACACCCCAAAGTTTCAGAGGCAAGCAATTTCATATTTTCATTTTGGAAACACATTTTTTTTCTCTCCAAGAAATCATTGCAGAGAACTTTGTTTTAATAAAACCCCAGAGCCATAATGTTTACAAACTCATCTTTAATTTATGGAAAATCTGAGTTTAAGTAAAATCTACAAATGGTAATATGCATAAAAGTCCCTAGCTGTTAGGTGGCATTATAAAACGGAGCTACCTCAGCCCCCCGTGACCACACACAAGAGTAAATTTGCTCAGCACGTCATCTCCTGATGTTTACAAACAAATACAGAAAGAGTTTATGTAATGCATTTATTTAAACAAGACCTAAGAAATGAGCAAATAGATCATTCTTAGGGATTCTTTGCTTTGCAAACATACCTATTATAGATTAAAGTTTGACAGTATGCCAAAGTTATCAAGGTAAACTAGAACTGTGACTGACAACTGAAAGTGGTTTCTCTTTGTTCCACTGTGTGTGTGTGTGTGTGCAAGAGAGAGAGAGAGAGAGAGAGAGAGAGAGAGAGAGAGAGAGAGAGAGAGAGAGAGAGAGAGAGAGAGAAAGAGAGAGAGAGAGGTGCAGCAAGTCTCACTCTCTGGCACTTGTTTTACTTCCCTCCTTCCTGAAAGCACCATCAATTTACTCGGGACAACTTGACCACTCCCTTCAAGGATCAGCACAAAAAGATTGACCTGGGACAGACACACAGGGTTCACCTCAGAGCCCATTAATCAAGTGTCAGGGTGCAGCGTGGATGAGGTCAGATCCTGGCATGTTGTGTTGCAACTGCCAGGTCATGTGCAGGGCAATGCTGCTGGATTAGATTCACAATGTCTTAATAATGTAAAAAAAAAAAAAAATTACAAATAAATGCAATGTGTGAGTTGCATTGCTGGTGTTTTCCTGCTGCATGTTGATTCACTATGTGTGATCAGGAGTGTTTGTCAAACTCAAATAATATTGTTTTTCATTTAGAGATTAACCTATTTAATGCAGAGGTGCAATCACCCATTGAAATTGTACCGTGTGTGTGTGTGTGTGCATGTGTGTGTGTGTGCATGTGCGAGACAAAGACCACCTGTGCAGTGGAGGGAGCCAGTGAATCCGGAGCCAGAGAGTGGTCTGTCAATGGGCATTTGATTTGTCACTCAGCAGACTCGGGCTCCGGCTGAGTCACTTAGCCTGCCACACCCGCTTTTTCTCCATCTCTCTCTGCCTTTCCCTTTTCTTCTCCCTCCACACAAGGTGTATCCAAGGGTTCACCTCCAGGCCAGCCCTGTTGACACACATACCTCACCGCGCGTGGCTCACACCCATGTCTTTCAGTGACTTGTATTAAGCTGCAGCGAGTAAAAAAAAATCATCATTGAATTCAAGCCCCATCATAGTCAAGATTTTGTGTTGGTTATTTCCTCGAAAGATACACTTTTCTTGGTCAGAATATGACGGATGGGGGTTCAGAGAAATGTCAGTAAGGTGTGACTTTTTGTCATGGAACATGACAAGAATGATCTCATGCTTTCTCAGTGTTTCTAAGCCTAGAGTGGTTCTCACCAGGCTCATACAGATTCACAGGACCAGACAGTGCCGTGTGTCGGTGTTTTCTTTAGCCATAATTACAATATGAACATCTGCGCTATGAATTGTGGTGAGACTGAAATATTTATATTGTCCCCAAATCATGCCATCGAGATTGTACGTTTCAAAGCTAAGCCTTTTATTTGACGCACACCTACCAATGTAGGGCACAGCTGAGTCTGAAATGAGAGGACCATAGCGCAGGTATTAGCAAAGCCACATCTGAGCGGTACCGCAGGGCTGCAGGTGGCAGACAGTGGCTTGCTCAGGGAGAGAGCTGAATGGATACCGCAGCCAGAAAAGATCACAGATGCACACAGAAGCCTGTTTATTGTACACGTCGTGTCGTTTGAGATGGTGAAAAGTTCTCAGTGGTTGAATAACCAGATAACGTACATTGTCACCTGAATCATTCAGACAGTAGTATTCAAATTTCAAGAGTATCAAAAGTCAAAGTGGATGAAAATATTTCCTTGCGTTTCTTTTTAATGATTTCAATGGTTGTAATAAACAAAAGCTCTATTAAACATTCCCATTATTAATCAAAAGCCTCCCAGCAGCACAAAATGTATGTCTACTTTCCCATATTTCAAGCATGCAATCACAAATGAAATGGCTGTGGAACCTCAAATCTTGGAGGGAAGAAATGAGCCTTGAACTTTGAAACCTCTGAATGTTTCTGAGTTGAAGTTTCATTGTGAAGTTGCTACAACGGGTACATTCATGAAGCCTTCATGGGTGTGGAACACAACACAAGGCCAACCACATCAAACGGTTGATTAATTGATGGTGTGATGCCAAAGGGGAAGCGGCGTGGATTGTTAAACCGTGAAAGGCACTCCTTGCTCGGTGACTCTAGTTTCTGTAGAATCCACCTGAACCTCCATCCTATGCAGTGCTGGAAAACCCAATTACAGCCCAGAGTGCAACACTAACAAATAGCCCACCACTCCCTTAGCAACAAAGCATGGCTTTCTATAGCGGCGCTGTGTGACATAGTGACAAAGCACATGTCTGCGTCGTACTGATGGAAATCAGAGGTGATCTGAATGAGCTGAAACCTCCCTGGTCAGGCGAGAGCAAGTTTCCCATGACAGCGAAGACTTTGAAGACAAGTTTGAAAAGCTTCAGACAAAGGTGTGAGATTATTTAGGCTGTTGAATATTTCTACCACATATATCTTAGAAAAACTGGAAGTCACTCAAGTGGGAAAAACAAATGGGGTCCAATATAGCAACAGGGATTTCTCTCAGTACACAAGCCACATAGTGTTTTGGTCTTCACTAGGAGACGTACCATAATATGAAATTGCTGCTTGGAGGACTAGTTTGAGAGTTAACTTTTAGAGAGGAGACAAGCATGAAGGTGTCCATTGCAGTAAGCAGCTAATTGATAGGGTGGCCCAGACAATAGGCGGGTGCCACCCGGTCACATTCCTCACATGCCAGTCAGTCTGTCAGTGACCCTGAAACAGAGCCCACTTTCCCAATTAAGGTCATTAGTGTGAGCCAGTAAGTGCCCCAGTCACACATGGCTGAAAACCAGGCCCACTTTAGCACTGTGGAAAGACCCCAAGCAAAACACCGCAGAAAGGGCCGTCTCAGTCTTTTCACCGAGCGCTGCCTGAGATGTCTATCAAGGCATTCAGAGGATAGTCGATGCAAATTTGGACGGTTCCTCTTGACATATGTGATTTTGCCTGTGGGGTCTTCAAGTGATGTTTATGTTTAGTTCATGGACATCCGTAGTTTTGAACTACTCAGTGAAAGGGTGCACATTTTGTAAAGGAAGGAAATGAGCTGCATAAAGCATTATGTTGCAGGATTTCAGCTACTGTTGGTACGAAGGGGAATGAAATGGATGTCAGTTAGAAAGCAATGGCACGGCTGAGTCAAAGGCACCAGAATGACAGTTGTGGCAGTTGCCTCATTTCTCCATGTTGCAGAAGACAGCAGACCACAATATTCACTGCAGTACCGTGTGTTTTCATGGACACGACTCAATGGAAGACTTCCTAACCGCCATTCCTTGTCGGACCATCTGTATGAGCTTATAGGCCTATTATCATTCTTATGTCTTATGGAAATAGATATTGATTCCGTGAATGATATTTTCCTATTGCTCACAATAGTCATCATTATGGTGGAGCCATTTTGAATCCAGGAAATGAAAAGAGGGGCATTTACATCTGCGGTCACATCTTCTCTGTATTGTCTTTGGAAAAAACATGGTGACGTTAACGTATTTAGCAGATGTTGTTGCTCATTTGACTGCTAATTTGGTTGGGCAGTTTAAATGTAGCTTCGAAACATCCGTTTATGGATATGAAGAAAACAGCAATGCTGGTGAATGGGCTAGCATCATCAGAATGTGCATAATGTGATTGGCTGCTGTAACACGACGGGGGAGGCCTTCTGTTCGGCCTGCTGATGTCTCTAAGTGCTTACTCAGGAGCTTTGAAATGCAAACTATTACATCCTGGGAGAAAGTGTGTTTTCTTGATCACTGAGCTATACTGTCCCACCAGCAGTCCCGCTTAGGATTTGCACCATGTGTGTTGTGACAGTTGTTATAGGGAATTCAACAGGGTTCACGCTGAATATTGAGCGGTGAGACTGTCTTATGGTGTGTATTTAACGGCAACTTAGACCTACTAAACCATGTATACCAATACTGATTTAGACTGAAATAGCAGGAAGTCTTATGTTAAGCTTGTTTTCTTTTGTGAGGCAGCATTTTTTTTTTTATCCCAATACAGTTTGGGAAATTTCTTTAAAGTATATAGAGTATAGTGTTAGCTTTATATCTCTATGGGTCTTAAGGATTTAGCATACCTGCTTTGATTTTCCTCGATATGATTTGCAATGAACACTGTGTACACCTGCGTTCACTGCAACTATTAACTGGCATGCTACTTTATCTATCTTCTCTCAACTTGAGATAAGGCATGCTGAGAGATTTGGAAGGTGGCAACACACTAAAATAATCAGTCATCGGCTTTAACATTCAAGAAACAATAAAGGGAAATGACTGAAAGAGAAATCAGAAGAGCTTAGTGCTAAAGCTGTTGTCAGGTTGGCTGGTGAAAAGAAGCCTCTCTGCCTCTCTACTGTGCAGGTGGGAGTTGTGTGGATTCATCAAGTGGGATCCAGATAGCAAGTTGAGCCAGACAGCAAGGTGCTGAAAGGTGCTAAAGCCCATGTAGAAAAGATGGCACCTCCCTATGTGCTGTATAAACACAAAATGTTTCTTAATACTACAAGTGTCAAGAGAGGAATAAAGTCTTTGGCTTATGATCTTCTTATGATGTTTAGGGAGAAGATGGGAAAAATGCGGTATGCATGTTCACACCAAATGCCAGCGTGGGCTGGGTAAAGTGTAGTGTTACAGTAAACGGGCAAATATTTTCCTTATCTGAAGAGAATGATGTACAATACAATACAAAACAATATGCAAAGGTACTGTATCACTACTGTTTTCACATACCGTAGTGCCTGATAGCAAGCTGTAATAACGTACTAATGTCAATAAATGGTCTAATAACACAAATCAAACTGCAGCGTGAGTGTACTCAGTGCCTTTAGTATGTTTGTTTGATGAGTTGTCTGGCTTGTAGTGTCTGAAGCCACTCACCTCGCTCTCTGTCATAAAGAGGCTGTTTGCACAGAGATCCTCAGACTTACTGAATATCACACTCTGAAAAGTAGAGCACTTATAAAGCTAGCTGTTGATCTGTGGATCTCAATGCCATGTTGGTGAATCAGGGCAAAAATAATCAGCCATCTCTCTGTTTGTATAACTGCTAAGCCAACCAAGCCTCGGCAAGCAAAGTAAAAGTATTGTGTACAACTCCAGCTGTGATATCTTCCAGATAATCTAGCAATATGGACAATGGGGAGTCATATTTGCTTATTGCAAGGTCAATATTGAATTATTGCAACCAATCTATGTTCCTATGTTGAAAGAAGTTTGCCATTGTCACCTCCTCTCTTGAGTGCTAAAGGAAAGTGTGATCACTTAATGATTTATTTTAGAATCTCTGAGGTTCATTTATAATAACCACTCTGAATAATACCCCAATAACACTCCTGGGCATTTACAAAAATCCTAAATAAATTGGCTCATGTTGTAGTGAGCAACATTGCCCTCCAGTGGGCAGTTGGAACTATAGCAATCTGGATTACAGAGACCTAGTTACATAAACCATGTACTGCAAGTAAATGGAAATATCTCCTTTCAGACTAAGGAGAAAAAACATAATATAAAGAACTTACAATAACACCTTCACAAGATTACACACACACACACACACACACGCACAACTGGACCAATCCAGCATATTTCATCAAAGGGAACATTGTGAACCACGACCATCCAAACACATACGTCACCCTTTATTAGTACTGCCTCCATACCCCATCCTTGCCAGGCTATCACTGCATACAAGCCTCTTATTGTCTTATCGTTGTTCCGACAGGTGGTCTTACCTGGCTGTGGCTGGGAAGCGAGCAGATATGAAGGGGATATGTAGGGCAATAAAGCCATAACTCACTGGCTGTATGGAGGGGACGTTACATACGGAGCACCACCTGCTAGATGTGAGGACTCTTTATCACCAGCTGGCCAGTGTTTTATAGCACCTCTCTTTTACAGTGGCTGTGATTAGCAGACAGGTCAGGAGGAACATGGAGAACCCTTTCTCATCGTCTGGGTGTGTGGTACAGAATTACTCATATCTGTTGAAATCATGTTTTGTTTTTTTCAGTGTGACTACCTATTGAACAATCTGCCTGTCTGTCTCTCTGTCTGTCTTTCAGTCCAGGTGTGATGAGACATATCACTCCTTATTCTGTGGCGCCACCTGGTGTTTGTTATTGTGCAATGCAGAGTTTCCCCAACTATTGAATAGGTGGGGTGGGTCACCCAGCATTTAAGGAGCTGCTAACCCACCTAACAGTGTCATTAATATGGGTTTTAATGGTGAGTTTTGGTGTCACATGTTGTAAATGCTGTTTTTGTAAAGGCTTTGTCACCCTGACAAGAATACATTTCTGGGGGAAACACTAGTGTTTTGCCCTCTGACTCAGATGTTAGAGGCCATGAAATGTTGTTATACTGACAATCAACAATGTATGAAGACACACAGATACCTGTCTCATCTGTTGATATACAGCAACAAAACTGTAAGACTGAAGGAAGACAATGTACCGTGTTTTTTTTTCAAAGTTCTCTGGTCTTTATATTTGTGTTTTCTTGATGACAAAAGTTTCAGTGTTTCATTAGCTGAATGGTGGTGGCGACGCACACTGACACTTCTCAGTAAATTGCACAGATACAGCTAGACATATGCAACTGATAATCATGACTGCACCAGCGCCTCAGACAATGGAAAACATGTGCATCCAACACGGCTTATATGGCTCCTGAGGCTCTGGTCCTCCCCAGGAAGCTTTTAAAACCAGCAGCATCCACCAGCATTCAAAGCACTGTGAGCTCACTGGCTTAATAGAAAGTCGCATGATGCAATTTGGAAGGCATGTTTTTGTTACATGTGCTGAAAAAAGGACATTTCATAGCATAATACATCATGAATAATATTAACAAGCCATTTGGACACAATGTACTGCTAGAAATGACTGGATATATGCAGGGTTTGTACGTTTTCTACACCTTAGGGTTCAGTGGATGGATGCCCCTGTCTACAGATCTGTTGATCCACAGCCCTCCCTCTCTGCAGCTTCTGTTGTGGTCCTGCATGCTCGTGATGTGATAGGCCCTGCAGAGAGACTGACCTGTGAACCTTCTGCAACCCACTTTGATGGCTGTGCATGATACCCCTGCTTGCAGCCCTCACCCATCAAGTCATTATTCTTGTTCCTCTAACTCTCACATCCCTGCCACATCCCCACCATCCTACTGGGTTGCCATTCCTCCACCCCATACTCACATACTCTCCTTTTTGGTTGTCACAGTGAGTTGTTGGAAAGCTACCATGTTTTGCCCGTCTGGATCCAACTGGCCCACCAGCGCACTGTGACGCAACCCTGACTCAACCTCCCAGTCCTCTCTTCTATGCCAGCCAGAAAGACTTTAGGGTCTCTGTTTACATGTGGTGCAGCACATGGATCACCATGAACTCCTCATTCAGGCTGCTGATGGGGAGCTTTCAGTTTGTTCTTCTGCCAGTGCAATGCAATGTCTATGCATTGTGAAAACAGGTAATGACTTGGCCAACGCTTACATAACTTCAGGCAAGGTTAGGAAGGTTACTAACAAATTACAGTTACCGTTTTTGTACTGAGATTACTATAATGTCATAACGTGTTATCTCATACTTGATAACCTTGACTACTGGAGTATACATAGTTGCCAAAACTTTGTGGTGGAGGACGATAATAGAGAACTGGATGACGATAGTGATGGTGTTGCATATGATTTTCCTGACATTGAAGGACGACAACGACTTTTTGGGAGTTTGGCCCATTGATAATCTTACCTAAGAAGAGTACCAAGAAGATTGGCACTAAAATCATCTCTGTGAGTCTGATCTCTGTCTGGTGCGCAGAAGAGATTCAGGATGTTAAATAGTCGTAGGCGACCAGCATTATCCTAAAAATGAGGAAAATAAGAACTTGGAGCACCTCTAAGACTGGATGCTTAGTTAATTTTGATAACGTGTCTAAACCTGCCAGGCTTGTTTGGGAGATTGGTAAAAGGCAAAAAAGAAGGTTCTCTTTGGAACTACTTTCAATACCAGATCTCTTCTCGCGAGACTTTGAATGTAACTTGTTTTGTTTATAGAGGAAGTGAGTGTTAGTTAGCCAGACAGCTAAAGCTGAAATTGAAATCTAATGATGAAGATTGAGATTTTACTTCAAAAAGTTATGAATCTACAGGCCATAGAATAAAAAACTAAAAAGGTTTATATTCATACTTGTTCATACTACTGGACTATGTTAATCACATAGTACGATTACTTAACATATTCTACTGTATGCTAAAACGTTAGCATGCGCACTGAGATAGCTATCAGAGACATGAGAGATGATTTTGATGCCAATCCTCTTATCAGACATATTGGGTAAGGTGAGCAATGGGGCAAACTCCTGAAAGGTCAGTGTAGTCCTTTAAGGTTGTTGACATCTGCTAACCTTTTGTAATTAGATTAGATTAGATGAAACTTTAATGATCCCCTCATGAGGTTGGGTTGTTAGCTAACCAAGCCATGTGCTGAAGAGGATAAGGATAGCCTACTTCTCTTGTTGATGTACTAACATTACCTAAACAGCCAGCCAATCTTACTCATCATGTCTGCCTGCATATTTTTATCTAAAGGGCCACCACCATGCTGCTGCTGATACCTAACAACTATTAGGCCAGATTGTTACATTGTGTAGTGACTCTATGATAGAGATAAGACTGAGATGAATTGTTGCGCTCATTAAAACTAAAAGTAGCTAAGGTTATTTAGGTTTCTTCTGTTTGGTCTGGTTCACACTTTGTCTACTCCACTCGACTGGGGTCAAAGGTTAGCAGCTTTGTCTCTACTGTGACCATGCTGGTAAATGCTGCGGGTTTGCAAATCAGCATTATGGTAATTTCCCCATGTATTCTAAACTATGGTGTTACTTACAATGTTGATGTTTCATTTGAAGGTAACACTGCTTTGACGAATATAGTCTACCATTTGAAGCTTTTCCTGTTGAGTAAATTAGGCTACACATACAAATTATAATTTAGAGTGATCTGTGTGTATACAGTAGATACTGAGAAGAGTGTGCAGTGAGAGTTTGCAGTGTTTTTCAATGTATCTTAATTGTCTAAACTAAAGGCACAAGTAAAAAAAAGTGTGAGTGTTCAATGTGATATAATGCAATAATTTTCAATGTGATAACTAGCTTTGCTATAATGTCTGAATTTAAATAGGCTCAGGCAACATAATAGGCCAGCCAGTTTCATTGGATACTAATTTCTCCAGAATCATTCAAGAACCCATTTTTATTTTCCTGTGATCCACTCCTAGCTCCTGACCCAGTCTTTGAAAAAACACTGTTCTATGAATAGTGCCATTCAAAAAGAGAAAACAAATTGCGCCCTCTGCCTCTCACACTAGGTATGGAATATATCTGCTAAAGGCCTGTAACTCTATGGGAGTCAATTTAGTGGCACTCCTATTGACACAACAAGAGCTGCTCTGGGTTCTTAAAGGGAATTTAAGGTTATTTTTTGAGCCAGTTAGCCAGTAGGCACAGTCAGACATTGTCACACTGCACATCTCCACAATGGCAGCAACTGTAACACAAAGATATTTTCTGCTAAGTAGGCTGAAGACACATCTAGTACATACAAGTGTTTTGGGAGCTTACTGAGAAACCAAGAACTGCATTAGGTAAATGAAATTAAATGAGTCTGCCACTAAAATAGTTTTGGCCCGAATCTAATTGAATTGCAGCTATAAAAAAAGCAAATTAATCTGCATAACCAAGCTTGCAATTTATGACATTATGCCAATTATATGAGGACAGGCATCTCAGGACGTCAGTGCTCGTTGGAGTTAACAATCCCTTTGACTGTAATTAGATAAAAATCATATTTTCAGCCAGAATATGTGTTCTTTTAGAAATGTTACTGTATGTAAGAATACATTAAACATATATTATTTGTATTATTTCCATTTGAATACCCAAGACTGAATTCCACCTGAAGGCATACACTGTTGAAGCAAGCAGCAGCGCCATATTCAGTAGATATTCTGAGAATACAATCGTCAAAGGTGTGCATTAAGGAGCTTCTTTGAATTATAATCAGCAGGAGGCAATTAAAAAGCTCCTTGGTTCTCCTCCCCTTATTTTTTATAAAACCATGTTCTGCTAATGGCTTAGGATCATGGCTAAGCCTTACTGCAAATGGCTCTTAATCCAGTGGGCCTGCGTTTGGTTACCTGAGGGAAATACTATCCAGGCTCTGCCCGACCCCCCCTGCAAGCTTCCAGATTAGTCCAATATATATTAATCCCCCCATTTATCTTTGTCAACTAAGGGCCAAAAATAATTTGAGAGTGAGTAAATAAAAGCGAGTGCAATAAGAGAGGCATGCCTCAGACAGAAGGCAGGTGCTTGCCACCTCATACAACTCGTCACTGGGATTGGCTCTCTAATGAGCCTCTCTGTATGGTAAATATGGCTCTGCTCATTTTGCTCATCAACATTTCATGGGTTAGGTGATTATCCTTTTCAAGCAAACAAGGGATGTTTCAGAGTTTCTAAAATGGAAAATAGTCATCAAAAACACATGGCTCCTCCAAGCCTGAGTGTTTGCTCATGAAATGAAATGAAAGGAATGGGGAATTTTTGAGAAAAGTGATATTTGGAATGAGACCCAGGCCTGCTCTTGAACAAAGTAGAGGTAAGAGGTGAGTCACTGACTGAAATAGAAATAACATCACACCTTATATTAGCGAAACCTTTATGTAGCCTAAAAAAATCTTCTCATGTGCTCTGGTTTGTATACGTTACACAGCTGAGCCCTGCAGGACTCCTTGAAAGTTTGACATTTACTGTAAGTTGGGAGACTAATAAATATAACAGCAGAGTATATCACAGTAGGAATGTGTATGATGTCCTGCCAAAACATCCAAATATGATTTCAGCATGATTTCAGGAGGTTATTAGCTTCAAGCATGTTTTTAAAAGGAGCTGTAAACTTCAGAAATAGGAGCTACATTTCTTTACAGAAGATATCGTGGGGACAACTCAGCAGAAATGAAAGCGTTTCTGGGTGTACTCATGGGATGTCCTTCTGTCTGACTAGTGGAACTCATTACAAGTAGCATGACATTCCCTCACACCCACTGAGACACTGGTGCAGCCCCGTGGTCCCCTGACAGGGTGCAGATACATCATCAAAGGCAGGGATACCTGTATAAAAGACCTCATGAAGGCCAAGTATGCTACTGCACTTTGCTTTCAACATTTCATAGGCTTCAGGTTTTGCCAGTGATCTTGGCTGAAACTGAAAATAATCATTTCGTTCTTGACTGATGCACTATACTGCATCACTTATGGATATGATTCAGATGCTATAGATTAGAATAGAAAATGAATGAAACTCTGAAACGCGTGTACAAAATACTCTTTCACCATTTTCAGAGCTGAATTTGAAGATAGAAATTGTCTTTCTCAGGTTGGAGAAATCCCCCAAAAAGTAAACAAGTTGCTTTTTTTGGGAGGGGAAACCCCCCCCCAAAGCCATGTTTCGTTTTCAAAAGTCCCTTTATTTATTTTTCGATCCAAGATTTATAAGCTGCCATCTGCCATAGGGCAATGTTCAGCTTGATTATTTACCCAAAGAAAATATGCTGGTGAAAAATTCATGTCTGCGTGTCAGTCTGACCCTTGGTCATCGTCTGGCTCTCCCACCTCCGGGATGAGAAAAGCCCCTCAGTGTTGTTGAGTGATGGGGGTTAGAGAGGAGGCGGGCCAGACGGCCATCTCTCTGCAGCCTGTGACATCCTCTCCCGCTCTCTATTACCCCTTTTCACCACATCAGAAATGAGGACAGCCGCTGTCAGCCAAGTACACCTTCTCTTTACGCTTTAAAGGTGCAAGTGGACTGGTATTATAGCCATGGACCGTGGAAAAAACTGAGAAGAACCATCATACTTTATTTCAAAATTAGTCCTTAACATGGTTTATTTATCTAATGCTTCATTGTTTTCCAGGAGCCAGCAATGATGTTAAAAAATAAATCAAAAAAAAAATTTCTATCTATCTATCTATCTATCTATCTATCTATCTATCTATCTATCTATCTATCTATCTATCTATCTATCTATCTATCTATCTATCTATCCATCTATCTGTTTGTTTATTTTCTTGCAGATTAATTTCTTTACTTATTTATTATTTTTTTCTTATTTTGTTTTAAAATAAAATAAGAGTTGTTTCCAGAATGTTTTTCGCATTTGTGCTTTAAATGAATGGTGTCATCCTCATATTCTATGTTATTTACTGTGTTACATAAATCATGATTGACTGTTTTACTCCCTAAATCCACATTCGCCTCTGAAAAGTTAATCACTTACATGACTGTGTGTTATTCCAATCTTCAGCAATGAGCATCAATCTTATGCCATTTATAAGAATTCGGGCTCTATTTTTTGTGGTGCTTTGACGTTAATTGATAACCAAGGTGGTCCGGTCAGCGCTTGAAGCGGCTGTGTTTTTGCATCTGACACAACAATAAACAGTCTCCGTGTTTATCCACATTTCTCTCCTCAGCAGAAATAGAGGGTATCATGTCATTCCAGCGCGGCCTCAGGACTTGCGACTAGCAATAACTGTCAAGTTCATGTGGAAGTAAAATATTCAGTGTGAGCAGTGAAAAGGAGCCCTGTGCATCTGACTGGACGGGGGGGTTGGCCTGCCAACAGATTAAGTGGTCACTAAAGCCCACATGACGTGTTCTGTGTATTTCATATGAAAGCACTATTTCCATAATCCTACATCTCTCTGTTAACCACTTGTCTAAATAGTCATAAATCACCACTGAATTCCTGCTTTTATTTGGAAGGCACTAGCTGCACAGCTGCTGCAGGAAACCTACAGTGAGACAGAAAAATCGAATTATCTTCTTTCAAATAAAAAGGATTAGAATTTACTGGATTTACTGTCAAGGGTATCAGAGAGGTGTGTACAATTAAACAGTCAAGAGTAGACTCTACTGTATTATTGGATTGAAAAGATTGACTCAGCTATGTGATTGCATTGTTTAACATGATCTAATTGCCTTATTTACCAGAAACACACGGATGTGTGTGCGCACACACACAAACACAGACCACAGAGCTTCTGGACTCCCAGATCCAACCTTCGATTGGCTTTGGAAAGGGAAGCTGCCTCCCAGAAAGGGAAGACTAACTGAGCGATCCATTCTTCCCTCCCACAGACAAGAAAGTTAATAGGTTATATCCTCGTCCTCAGCTGGGATTGCCATTTCCTTCCCTTTGACCTGTACATCAGATGGTTGACTCTTACAGGAATCAAGGTGAAGAAGAACAAACATGAACGCTGGGAACCGGGAGGCTGGGCCCTGCCTGAGGTCTGGGGCCGGGGCTGCCTGCTCTGCTCTGCTCTGCCTGCCAGCCTATGAGGGAGGGTTGGAAAACTCATCATCAGGCTTTGGGCCAGGGCCCCGCTTAAACATGGGTGGCCACCAACACAAAGTCTCCAAACAAATGGCTTTACATGATGTGATCACTATCTGTTGGGCTGCAAGGGGGGGCAAACACAGCATAAATGGCACTTTCCTGTTGAAAGAGAAAATCATGGGTGATGTAACAGCACTGTGTTTGAGGGTGGCCAGAGAAAACAGAGATGAACAGGACTCTGTTTGTCTGCTGCCCAGCCCGGCTGGCTCAGCCTGGGCAGACTCACTGTGTTCGGACATTAATAATAAAATTGTCTGAGGTGAGGGATAATGAGCGGCTTTGCGGCTTTCTTCATGCTGACTGAGTATAGGGGCAGTCAGTGTGGTGTGGGGAGGAGGAGACATATGTCAAGTTCAAGTAATTGCAGCATGCTGCATAAGTACTATCTAACACACCTACTGTACAGTAGTCATTATGTCATTTTGGAGCAAAATAGAACATTTATGTATCTAATTTATGCATTTGGAACTTTTGTCATAGGAATGACCTATTCCAGGAAAATACAGAGCAGCTTGAATATGACTGTAATAAATGTAATGTTTAGAAATGGCTTAATTTCAATTCCCTTGCTACAAGATTGACACAACTCCCTACCATAAGCTAACAAACTTAAGTTGGCTAAGTGCAACAAATGTTAATTCATGAGATTTGTAGCTAGGGGTTGGCACATCTTCTGCCCAACATGCCCAATGTTGTGTGGTGCAGCATATTTCACCACTGATGTAAACCAGTTCCATATGGCACAGTAATGTAGAATACATGGAGGGACCACTAGAGGTCACAACAGCCACGCCACTGACGACATGATCACTGTGCAGCAGGCAGACTGTACTCCTTTCAGGGTTACCTTGGATGATCCATGCTTTATTTCTACGCGCACAATGCTAAAATTGCAATCCTATGCCAAAGGATTACAGAGTCAAAGGATAGAATGGATTATATAGGCTACATCACAAGGGTGCAATCAAATTTACTGCCTTGATTATTAAATATGAATGGATGCTGTGATCGCATGTGTAATTTCTCCTCTTCTGGGAAGAACCCAGTGCTTTCACCTGTAGCCATATGTTGCCTCCTCCCCTTCTGTATAAGTCTGCTATAAAGACCAGGGCCCCCTGCCTGATCTTTGTGGGTCACGTCCCTGACCGTTGGTCCTCAGGTCAGACCGCTACTCCCTCAGGAGGAAGGTCCTCACCTCTCTCCCTTTAAAATAACAGCAGTGGCTGGGTCAGGGCTTCGTTTTTTACCAAGACATTTCCTCAAGATGGCTACCAGACAGCTGTAACAGCTGCAGGTAGAAAGAGCAGAGCTGGTGCAGAAACATTAATACTGAGACGTAAACGTTCTGAAACGTTTGTATTGTGGCAGTTTCTCCTCTCTTGATATTCAAAAAGGCATGGCTATATATACAAATTACAGCTTATATGGTGAATATAAAAGCTTAATGAGAGGATTTGACACTCTAGTCCAACTTGTATGTTCCGGTAAACTGGAACCTGGAATCCATTGGTATTTTTAGATATTCCTGGAAAATATTATGTGAGTTGTGAGTTTTAAATTGCTTTGATTGGTTTTATTATACAATACATACACGAGGCATGCAAAATACTTAACCTAATCCTTATCAAAACTTTGTAAAAGTACAGTAAGTAGCCCCCTCCCCCTCCTCCCACACACACTCTCTCTCTCTGTCTCTCTCTCTCTCTCTCTCTCTCACACACACACACACACACATATACACACACACACACACACACACACACACATAGACAAATATGCTCACCCTGCTCTCTCTTATTTTTGGAGGCACAGTGTGGTCTTTTGCCAAATACAGCTTTATACTGCCTGGCCTCCAATCAAAATGGCTCTATAACCGTTAAGAAACCTCCAGGGCCCACAAAGACCAAAAAGAAACAGGGGAAAAAGTGCAATTGGCAGCCAACCACACATATCCACTGAGCTCATCCCACCAGGCAGCAGTAAATCATTATGAAAGCAAAAGACAGTGTGGTGGATGCTATCGTCTAAGACCAATAAAGCACCCATTTGTATGAACAACCTCCTCACTTATAACTGTCACTAACTGTCACATCAGTAGACATTTCTCAGCCCGGCTTTCACAGGATCCTGAGGTTTCAGAGAGAGGACAAAGGTGCAGCGAGGTTGGAAAAGTTCCCCAATAAAAGATGGAGAAATGCAGCCCCTTTTGTCTCTTTAATCAGATTCACCCTTGTGGTGTGGAGCCGATTGACAGCGATTTGCCGGGGGGACGCTTGAGAGCGCGGAGGTCCAGTCTGTTCCCACAGGAAGCAGGCAAGGAGATGATAAATTGGATCTTAACGAATGGGGAGCTGTAATCCTGATGGTTGACACTGTATGGTAGTAATCAGCCTTACATGTTGTCAAAATGGAAATAGCCTGTTTCTGTTAGTAGAACACAAATGTGGTCTTCAAAGACCTCCTCAAAGAGGCCAATTGGCTTGCTCTTTTCCATGCCCCTGGGGTATTATTCCCCTATGAAAAGTTTGATGTCCAAACAGCCCAAATAAATGAAGAGAGGACATGATTAAGGGGGTTTGATATGTGGGATACAGTGGGGATTTGGTTGGCACTAGTTCAATTCAAATCAGGTTTATTTCATCTGCTTACTGCTCAGTGGAAAGTTGATTTTCCATGCATATGTCCAGAGATAATAGCAAGGCTGCATTCTCGATATTAGAAATGACTGTGCTCAGCAGCACAGTTTGCACATATCGTTTCATTTTGGCAGCTAAGAAAAAGTCACAAACAAAGTTACGAATAGTTCCACTGTTGGTAAGAAAGTTACCAATAGGTCCACTGGGTATGAGCTGGGTACTGACTGAGCGTGCAGCACCCTCCCATGATGCACTCCGCCTCATGTCTGCTATTAGAGGGAAGAAAACCGAGGGCGTCATCCTGTGACACGGGGCGTCAGTAGGCACCTCATTCCCTCTGGGGCCTCGCTACGCCTTCGGCTCCAGAGGGGCGTGAGCGGTTTGTCTTCTGATTGAAAGGATCGGGGATCTGCCAAGTTCAGCCCGGCAGCCTATAGTGACATCGACTACTATTAGTTGGCTGCCTGACCAGGATGGGGAGGGGGAGGTGGGTGGGTGGGTGGGGGTGCAGAGAGCAGGGGATCCACAGCAGGACCGGGCTGACGTGACTGTCTCCTCCTCAGGCTCTGCCCCATGATCTGGAGGCAAGCTGAGATATCAGAGGCCCACGCAGCTCCACCACAGTTTACTCTGTGAGTAAAGGGGAGGGGACGGCGACATGCAACAGTATTTACTTCATCGCCGACTTCGTGTGGGTGGTCCCCCCCCCCCCCCCCTCACTGGAATACAATGATTCCGCCAGACACTGTTCACTCACATACTGTCCTGCCTCATTGGAAAAGCCATAAAACACGAGTCATCCAGGGCTCACAAGCCGTGCGTGATATATTCTGAGGTTTCGGTTTCCTTGTAGATTGCCACAGGTTTGTTTTGTTTTGTTGTCTGCAAATAGACTCAATGAAATTTTATCTTTTTCCAAGATATATGTGTTGTGCAAGAACATGTGATCTGACAAACTGGGCTTTTGACAGTATCATAGCTCAGTAATAACTGCTTGGTATCATCCATAAAAATAGCAACATTTTTACATCCTAGCCCTGGTGTTTTGTGAAGCCCAGTGGGATATTTTTTTTCTGAAGGAAACAATCTTTCAGGTCCACTTTAGCAGCTAGGTGGGTGATAGTTCTCCAGTTTGCTGCCGCCTGAGCCCGGAGGCTGGTTATGAAACCCAAACCTGCCCCACAAAGTGTGTCCGATGTGATCTTGTTTGGAAAAGAACAGAAAATCAGCTTTGTTAAGCGATCTGTGTATGACCTTGCTCTGTGACCTGAGGCGCTGGAAATGAAGCAGACCAACTTTGTAATTTCTCTGAATTGACATTTGACCAGAGAGGAAATCCAGGCCTGTATGGCTTAGATGATTTCACTTCCATTTTTCATGCCTCATTTGAGATGGGAAGCTGGACTATAAATCTAGGTCAAATAATTAAATAAAGTATTTGCTCTTAAATGTTAAAAATATCCAAATGAGTTGCTGTCACTTGCATATTATAACAATACTGTGTAAAAGTAAGATAATATAGTACAATATTGATTTTGCTGTTGATAAATGCTGCAAATGATTTGTTGGCATATTAAACTCCCATCGACAAAAACCTGCTCCTCCGCTAAATTTTCACAGGCTTTTTTCTCTATTTTCCTTCATCTTTTTTTGCAGAGAGCACGCACACACACACACACACACACACACACACACACACACACACACACACATACACACACACACACACGCACACACACACAGTAATGGAGATGTAACTGGAAGAGTTCTCGAGGCATATGGATGCCATTTGTAAGCTGCACTGAGAATGTATAGGTCAGTGTTACCCTTTGGTATCTCTCTATCCATCTGTTTTCACATTACTTGCAAATTATAGTGTCCTCCAGACCCAAATGAACATAAATCAGGCCGGTGAAAGTGCAGAAGTTTTCCCATCTGTCATAAAACAATGATTTAAAGTACGGGTTGTCAAAATATGGCGCTGTGAATTCGCCCCGCTCCCCAGCAGTAGGAACACAAAGCACCATCTCATCGGAATAATTTATGGCCTCTGAGGGAACTGAGGGTGATTAGGGCTTAGGCCACCAACAGCCAGAAAAACAGTAGGAGCTCCAATAAGGATGGCTGGAAAACCTGGGCCAAATTTATCAAACAATTCAGCGAAATCTATTTCTGTTTGGAGAGCGGAGCGAGATATATGGCCTGTTTAGTATACTGGTACATCACTGGAACATTTGGTCATACTGCATTTGTGAGTTTTGGAGATTCTACATTAAATAGTCGTAGCCCAGGACATGTGATGTATTGGTCGGCTAGCGTGGCCGCAGCCAAATCAAATATACAACGGGACGTTCCTGGATTTTAAACAACATATTCGTGTAAATGATGTCACCGCGTCTCTATGAAATTGTTTCTTTTAGAGGTGGAGTTTGAGGGTGAAAGCGTCTCTGTTCAACAGTGGGGGTGGGTGGCGTGAGTGTCTGGCATCCACAAACAAATGGACTAGTGGAAATGCTCATCTAAACTGACATGACCTTAAAGGGCCTTTAAAAACCAAAGGGCATACATGGTAACTAAATCTGCACAGTAGGACGAGGTTTCCTGTATGGTCAGTTAATATATTATGATTAGCTCAGTACCACGGTCAGTGAGAGGAAATGCAGGGTAGGGCTCCTGCAATAACAGCCGTTTACTGGCTAGGGGAGGTTGGGTGCCTCCCAATTAATACTTTTGCTTATTGACACATTCATGTGTCTCTAAATAAATACAGATTTCCCATGAATCAGAAATGGGTGCAATAAAATGAGCCTTGGTGGCCATAGCTACAAGGTGGCCGCAAATCAATAATACGCTATTTTTCTATTCACCTCAAAGTTGTGAACTCCTCATAAAGAAAGACTTGTCTTTCAGGCTTGAGCAGGCTAGAGGGGGCTGTTAAGCCAATTTGGATGCAGGGTTTATGCACATCTGTTTTTTGAACAGAGAAACTCCAATAGTAACTTAATGCTAGATGAAGCTCTCAAGTCCACCATTAATTTTGTATAGAATCATATCAAAATGAGGATATAACTCAGAGATTAGGAATTCGTTATTTATCTACCCAGTGGGCCAAACTGCAAACGAGTTCATCTGCATTGATATGTTTTCTCCATAGTGTATCATTCATCTCCAGCCGCCTCTCTCTCCGCATGGGAGACTTCTGAGATGGCCGGGCAGGTATTGTTTTTGCATCTATTTTTACAACTGCTTTTTTGGGTCCCTGGCCAGTCATTGGCTATGTGTGGAAGGAGTCATGGCCCCGGCCCCACACAGCGTACAAAGTTCAGGGCCTTCCCTGTCGGGGCTGCAGGTGTTTTGCTGGTGCAGCCTCCCTCTGAAGCGAGAGGGTTCCTTCTATACCATCACTCAACAGCACTTATCCTTATTCCCATCGTTTACCTGTCGCTTCTCATGTGAAACAGACAGAAACACAGCGGTTGAGAAACAGTAGCAAGAGACTGTGAGGCTGATGTATTTTTTATTTATTGTACAGTTTATTTTGGTCCATCCAGTACACTACTGTAACTCCCATATCTCCTGCAACGACTGTCGCAGTCCATATTCCCCCTAATGTGTATACTCAGCGAGGGTCTGACACACATTAGCTAATTCGCCACAAGCTTATTTGAGTTAATTGCGCAGCGGCCTGGCAATCTCCTGAACCACCCAAGCATCAGCTCCCTGGAGGACGCTCTGCATGTCCGTTAACCAATCAGCAGAGGTTCTGCATCACTGCTGGCGGTCCACGCTGGGATCCAAAGGCTGTTCTGGACAAGTAGTTGCTTATTTCTCAGGAGAACTCCAATGCCCTCGCTGGGACTCTTAAACATCTGAAGTGGAGCGAAGTTCGGGGGCCTTCGCGGACGCGGCCACACAGGCCTGCTATCTGTTTAAACAGCAGGTAGCCCCCAACTCTCCTCTGTTTGTGTCCGCGGCTTCCTCCTCCAGTTGGGGGGGATTTTCCCATACAGTCCATCGCTCCGAAGGGGCCCTGAAATACGTCTGTTTTTCAGGATGGAGGTTGACGGAAACAAAAACACACATTTACAATACATGCCAGAATATTAACATCTTTATTTATGCATTGTAGTTGATATCAAGTTGATGAAAACTGCAATCGCTGTCAGGCTGGTGATTTGATTTGATGCCACACAGGAGGAATGACACTTCTGTGTGTCTTGAAATCAACTGACTTGTATCTTTGCAAATGACAGTAAAGCTGAGAATGATCATAAAGGGAGGGAAAGAGAGAGAGACAGAGAGAGAACTGAGGAAGATCCAAAATGTCTGGGAGAGAATGCGAGTACACTGTCTGTGTGTCTTGATGCTGTGTGTGGAGTCTCTCTGCCTCTCCTCCATCAAGGTGGCCTCAGCCGGGTTTCTATTGCATCCCACGTCAACACCACTGACAGCAAAAAGCACTTAGGGAGCAACAGATCACTTTACCATTCCTGCAGCAGGAAGGGAAGCCTGGAGGTGGGGGGGTTGGGGACGGGGCAACAGGACTGCAGGGCCGCACACTGACAGACACTGGCCAGCAGGTGGGAGTATTGATGCTGGTTTAGTAGTACTGGCAGTTGCAGGACTGTAACAAATGCAATGAAGAGGGTACAGTACCCTGTATTTGGGGTAGGATAGTCATTAATGCGGCACAATAACTGCTTAATATTTCATATCGTTCACAATTCAACCAAGGTGAATTTGCTTTAATTACCCCTTTAATGTCTTGAATTAAAAACTGCAGTAAGTGTGAAAACTGTCTTTCATGTGAATCCAAATCTTAATATGTGTTGTGAGTTCAAAACACCAACAGGTACATGTAAAGATTATTATTGCTTTGCCTAATACATTCCCCTTTTTTCCACTTCACCCCTGGTTTTTGCTTCTTTCAAGTTAATAGCTTAATTGCCCACATTATGGGTTGTTCTGGGGCACAAGTGGAAGACATTATTTCATTTCAATGCTTCATTTGCAGCTAGGTAAATATACAAACACCAATTAAAAGATTTTTTCCAAGGCATGTTGGAAGTTTGCATCCGGTGTGCAGTTCTGGTGGAGCAGGGGTTTTCTGAAATAGAACAATTAATTTAAAATAGGTCAATATAATAAAAGGCAGTGGAAAATATAACGCTCAATGATTTTCCTTCGAATCCTACATACAGCTACAGAAAAATATCTTTAATTTTCCACCATTTCCCTTTCCACCGAACACTAAAAAAATAATTGCATCAAATTAAAATTGCAGTAACCCAGCCAAACTGATTATTTTAAATCTAACATATAACATAACATATGTAATGCAACTGGATTAAGTTTTTACTCTTTACACTATTTGGTTGCACATTGTATTACATGTAATAATACAGTATACCTGGAAGGGAGGGGTAAATTCAGTGAAATCAAATTAAGAGTTTCCTGAACTGTAAATGTTCATATAGGCTCACTTTCAGACAGTCTTGGTCCTCCTGGCACACAGACACCAGATCTTATTTGTGTGTTTCCTTTCAGCAAGTGGGGTCGCACTCAGTGGATCTCACCAAACTGTATAATTCAGCCAAGTGCCGCCCAACGTCTGTGGCCCATGGCCCACCGCTCCCTCTCTTTGTGGGTTACCAAGGGCCAGCACACTCCCTGTTGTACCTCACACACACACACACACACATGCACGTGCATTTAAACATGCACACACAGATCCAGTCATACTCACATACGCACCCACGACTCATCACCCACCCGCACAGAAATATTTGAATGAAACAAATAAGCATATACAAATTTAATAAGCCATGTCTACAATGTCCTTGCAGTTTCTACGTAATCCTGTTTAAAATAGGTGAATAAAATAAAAGCCCCACGTACGACATGCCTCTTTAATAATAGACACGTCAGCTATGAAAATGAAACATGTTATATGCAATTGTATTTATCCTAATTTTACAAAAATACTGAACATATAGCATATACACATATATTACCCAAAGCATTTATGTTTCTAGGGAATTTGGTATCACAGCAAACCATCAGGCCAGCGAATAAATGGAAAGTATTAGTGTGTGTGTGTCTATTTGGCAGCACTCAGACATATACAGTAGGAGTGTGTATTTGGAGGTTGTTGGCAAGACATTGGTGAAGTTACGCAGCCAGGTGAGGCCAGGCGCCAGTAGAAGTGACACAGTCTCACCTCCACTAAGCTTGGCTCTAAAGTTGTCTTTTAACATGGGGAAATGTGGCCATTCACGGCCAGCCAAGCGTGTCAATGAGCCACATTAGCTGTTGCGCCATTGTTTTTCAAAAGGCAGCTCCGAACTTGCTTCGAGGGCCGGGAAGCTGGTCCACGTCTGATTGTGTCATTCTGATGTGTCTCTCTTCATTTTGATCTGCTGAATCTATGCAGGAGGGGAGAAGCTGCTCAGGTGAACCAGGACATGATATGCTTAAATTGACTTTGCATTTACAATTTAATCAGCTATTAAAAATGTCTTTATAGCTGGTAATTAATGATTTTAATGTAATGTAAACTGTAAATGTATAAAGGTATTAAGTGAGGATGTGATGAATAACATAAAGTTTGAAATTCATTCAGCAATGATGATAACTTAAGTTGGAAGAAGATTGCTTCAAGTTTGCTTATGCAAATGCTGTTAACATCCACTTGTAGGGATGATATGAGAATTTTTATATTGATAGCCAATCAATATGAACTTCGGGCAGGGTCTTAATTGAAAAAGAGAGTTTTTCTATAATGCACTATGGTGTGTGGGTATGTTCAGTGCATGTGCTCATGTCTCGTGAAACCTTTGGAGTATAATTAATATTCCACGCATCGGGGGAATGTCAGCCGTCTTTCATGTCCTCCGTCACTCATTCTCAGCAAGTCATTTGTAAGTCACACTTTGGCTTTGAAGGGAGTCAGGCACTCACTAGAGAGGAATTGCCTCTGAGGGCAAAATCCTCTGGAAGAGACCTATGATTATATCTATATTAATGGCTCTGTAAGTCTAGAAAGATGTTTTGTCTGCTAGATCTAGCAAATAGCGCTTTTTACAAAGAAGAGGGTCATCTTAAACTGATTAGGGTGCAGAAATATCAGGTTCTTTTTGAAAGCTTGTGCTATGCCTTTGGTCTTGTTGTGCAGACCCTGATGCCAGATGCAATAAATTATTAGTCTAAATCAAAACAGAATGCCAGCTTTACATCAGGATAGTGATCCATGTCAAGGAAAAGAAACTTCATGTTTGAAGCAAACCAACGACCCAATGTCAGGGTCTATCCTAACTAAGTCCAAGGCTATTATTTACTATTTCACTTTTCAGATGGATTTGTGTGGGGTTCTGCGAGAGCGTTGCACGATGGAGTTTTGCAGGCCCTCAAATGATTTAGTATGTTTCATCCTCGGCAAAAACATAGAACTGGCCAAGCTCTAGTCAAAGAACTGCAGTGATGGTTAATAAATCATACAGTCATTTTTGTGGCAAAAGAATATTTTTCTAATATTTCAAATATAACATATATTCCCTATATTATAGAATTGTGTGCTACACTGTAAGATGAAAAATAGTTCAAAGAAGAAATGAGATATATTAATTGGGCACAATATCAGTAAAACGTAAGTTCCTTATATAAATATAGTATAAAAACAATACCAAACTTTTATCTGGTACACAAAATAAGAAACTATAGCACCAAACAAACCAAATTTATAGAGAAGACAATGCCATAGTCTACATTTTTCTCTACGAAGTCATTCTGTATGTAATAAGATGCATTTTATTGCTGCCCTCCCCTTCCACCCCCAAAAATATCTCTAAGGTTTAATAGCTATCAGTGTAATCATATGGGATTTGTGGGCCTTATCTAAAGTACACAGTGTCATTTTCAATATGTCTGCAGAGCGTTTACTACCTCTGCTCTCTTGCTATGCAGCAGCACAGGGAGGCAACAACAGGAGATTTAGGTTTCCTCCCTCTTTAACAGATCTATTTAAAATCTGAGCTCACTTTCACTATTTGTCTTTGTAGAACCTCAAAAGACTGAAAAGGTAAAAACTTTCAGAAGTTTTATTTCTAAGCTGTAACACTATTCGTTTGCCTGGCACAGAACTTTACCAAAAAGGATTTTTACTTCATTGCTGTTCCATGCAAATAATCCCTGAATGCCTTTGAAAACGTAACTGTGGTATTTAGTGAATAAAAAGGAATCGAACTATAATGAAAAAAAGTGAGATAATCAAAGAATACTTTTGTCTTTGGTTGTTTCTCCTTATTAGTTTTTCAGATTTGAAAATCAGATTAGTCAGTCTTCAGACAACATTAGACATCGGGACAAAATAATTATGTGTTTTGTGTGAAGTTAGTGCAAGCACAACACCATATAACACTATGGTCAAATAAAATAGTGAGTGTGTGTGATCACAAATTGCATCACAGCAACCTCCACGCAGTCTCTCATAATATAGATAATATTGATTATTTTTAAGAACATTTAAACCCTCAAGCAATCCAAGCCACATAATATGACCCATGAAATCTCTACCGTGTGTAAGATGTAACTACATTAATATATGATACACCTACAGTGGAGACCATTGGAGAAATGTCCCATTTTGTAGCTAACACACAGGATTATGTACCTATGTATATCTAACACATTCAACATCACGGTGCTTTGCATAATAATACTTAGTAATCTTAGCATGTGACTCTACAGCCACACCTTTTTTCAGGAACACAGTCAAACTGTTTGTTATGGTTCCAACGACAAGTCAGCATGCCCTCCCTCTTCTATGGAACCAAGAGTGAGTAAGTAGGAAGCCTATGCAAATGCAACCCGAACTGTAATCTCCCTAGTATCATCTATGTAATCATACTGCCAGTGTGGAGAGAGCCCAGCGGCGCAGTGCTTCCTGGATGTACCCATGAGCCCCATGGGAGCTGTCAGAGGTCAAAAAGGACTGGGCGGGGAATATATGAACAAGGTTTCCAATAAAACAAGCCAACTCTGACCAGCATGCAAGCTGCAAAATCAAAACCAGGTGCGCTGCCCATATCATGTTCAAAACTATCAAATGAATACCAGATCATGATGCTAGTCGGGGTGTATGTTTTTTTCTTCCTCTGCGTGTGCTACTAAAAGACATAGCAGTGATGGGCTAAATTTAGCCAACGCCGCACCTTGTTAGCGTGGAAGAAGAGTATGTGAAAATGGAACGGAGCCAAGAAGACAGATTCCATATGCTTCAGTCACATTTTCAGTGTCAGTCCAGGCCAGCTCCCTCCAAAGCAAACCTCAGAAGTGAATATGCTCTCAGTATGTCAGCTACACCACACTCTTATTATTTCCTCTTATACCATATATCATGTTAAGCCTTTGGCCTTCAAACATCTCTATACATTTGAAATGTGTGGGTATCAGTTGTCCCAATCAGGCAAATGTGATTTGAATAAGGCGAGGGTGAACTGTTTAAGTGATCATGCATTTACCATGAAATATGTCCTTGTTAAGGATGAAAGATTGGGTTACCTTTTTGTAACAAAAACTGTAAACTGAGTCAAGACAACACTCTGCTTTCAAATGTTTCCCTGCCAAGGCAGTAATGAAATTTCAGCATTGAAGAGGGCCGTATTCAGAAATAACCCTGAAGACAGTTACTTTGCTTGGGGTTAGGAAGGAAGTACCTTACCACAGGGAAAAGTAGGTTAGGAATAATCAAAAAAGACATAAACAATCAAAGAAAATTGACTCTCTATAGGGGTGGCAGGAAACTGTTAGACTTGAGGAAGTTGAAGGCAAAATATTGCAGGAGGAATGTTTTGTTGGGTTTGGTGTCTTTGGGGGTTATTTCTTCTTTAACTGCACAGAAGTGCCATGCTTGTGTCTGGATGTAATGACTCTAAATCTCTCTAAAAATACCAAAGTCTATGTGAAACCGAGTGAGTCAGCTCAGTAGTGTCCATGGCACTGGAGGAGGTGCTGAAAGCTCCCAACAGTGTTGCCAGCTCAAGCACACTTCACTGTTAAAGGAACACACCAAGTTTTGGGGGGATTGGGCCATTGGTCAAATTACCCGTTAAGTGATGAAAACATAGACACCAAAATCATCCATGTGTCCCTGGTAGATCGTCTGCTCCTGTGCTCCATGCTAACACATTAGCATACACTACGCTGAATGATAGGAGACTAGCTTTTTCCAAAGTCATAAGACTGACTTTTTAGTAATAAAAAGTTGTTAGTGGTTTAGCTTTTATGGCTGGTAGATTCATAAAAAAGTAAAATAATCATTAACTAATTTTTGGAACTATCAGGTGAGCAACCATGTATTCATCCGCTGTGCAGTGATTTTTAGTGGCACACAGTCTCCCATCGCTCACCACCTTCACTTCCGTTGGAAAGAGGGGAAGTAGTCCTTGGTAGCTCAAAACAGTACATCATTTTTATATCATATTTAATATAAATTTGACCAAACTTCTACACAGAACTGCCAGACTTGGCCGCATATTATTTAAAATTACTTATTTTTTAGCTTTAGAGCTGCTACAACTTCTAATGTTCTCACTTTTGACATAATGCTAGTCGCTTACTATCACTCAACATAGTGTATGCTAAAGTGTTAGCATGGAGCACCAGAGTGGATGATCTACCGGGGACACGTGGATGATTTTGGTGCCCATGGTCTCATCTCCCAAAAACTTGGCGCATTCTATTAAGACATGGTAAAATGTTTAATCAGCATGGTTACAGATTATTTGTTACTGCCTCCAACCGCCTCTTCTTTATTCCAAAAATATTATGCCAGGAGAATTGATTTTTTGATGATGTATAAGGCCTCTTGGTCAGTATATTTTACTGTAAAAGAATTATCATATTATATAGTTGGCAGTTTGATTTACGTCAGGCAGTGGAGTTTAATTCATAATAACGACCAGACAGAGTGTCTGAGACATTAGCATGTTAGTTTGACTTGCAAAGCAGGTACAGTGAGCGCTTATGCTATTTATGCTGTAGCTGGATCAACTCATGTATAACCAACCTTAGCGTAGTGTGTGCTGGTTTGTGGGTGCATGTTTACATATTGAATTGTGTTTCTGACAGGATGTAGGAGAAGTGCCCTGTAGCAAAGCGAAAAAAGAGCAATCAGATTAGGCCGTAGTAACATCATCATCAAAACAGTTTTTCACGGCTATCACCATGCGGAGTGACGCAGAGTGAGAGAGTCGAGGACATGAAAGGCTTGTGACAGCACTTTCTCATTTAAAGTAACTTAACCTAAACTTTCACCTCTCAGTTGTGCTATTGGCTCTACAAATACCTGTTGTGAGAACTCGGGCACGGTCTGTTTGTGGTTAAGTTGGCCATGAGTTCCCCCCGAGGCAATTTGATGTATTTCCTTCACACTTCTGTCAAAGTTCATAATATGTGATAGATTATCCCCCGTATTGACTTGAATGTTCCCTCCAAGGAAGGACTTGAAGGAACAGTAACAGCTAAATCAAATTTTGCGTAAAGTGTGCGTTAATATGCTCCCCACTGTTATCAATATAGAATGTTGTATATCTCACCTAGTTCATACAGGTTATTGTATGACTCAGCTGCAGTTCAACGAATCATTATTGAGTTTTAAATTTTCATAATATCTTTTTGCTTGAAGGTTTCAACACTGATTTTGAAGTATTTGTATCTAGGTCATTGTGTAAATTCTGGATCATAATTCAAAAGATTATCTGGAAGTCTTCAACTTTAATCGTCTCTCTGTTTGAGTCTCTAACCAGACAACCTGATATATAAACTATTCTGCTATTCCTTTTATATCTGTAAGTGTCCATTAAAACTTGATGTTCTGTGATTTAAACCATGACAATTTCTGTCTCTTTGGATATGGCTGCAGTTAAAATAAACAAATCTTTTAAATAACTCAATTACGCAATTAAGTGGACTACATTATTAAATCACTGTGACCCACATGTTGGTACTAAAGTAAACTGTGCAAGTAACTGGCTAGTTTATGTAAACACAGTGAAAATAGCTGCTTAGCCTGGACTCTCTACAGTAGCAGCAGCAAATCCCTAAGTACTGGAGCCTATGATTAGACCCACTCAACCTTTGGAATAATAAACTTCAACTTCTGGTCTTCTTAATCTGACATCAAATCTCATCTTGCTGGACCAGAGTCGGCTCAAAAGCTCCCGACTGTCCTTTAATGCCCTTCAAGTGCTCTAGTTGAGTAGTCTGTGCTTCTTCTGCCGTTGCTTTTGCCCGCTATTCATAGTATTAGACAGTTGGACAAACCAACTTGTCTTAATATTATCTCTTTGATGTTTTGCCTTCACAGCTATTGTGCAAAAAGTCTAGATTTCCTGCCTTGATCCCCTATTACTAATGTACTAATGTCAATAATGACATTTATTTGCAAGGAAGTTTTTCATTTAGTTTCACAATGAATTCGTTTTGATACTGAAATCAGTTTAATGCTTACATGGATGATGATTCAGTGTGCTCAGTTTCTGTATGAGCGATAGTTTATTATTTGTGGTTCATTTAGAGGAAGGTGCTATGCAAGGTTATCCAGTAAGGGAAGTAACAAGAGATAACATGCTGTGGGCGTCGCGCTGTTCGCCTCTATGAATAACAGTACACATCAGCCTGCAAATATCAGCATAGGATTTACTCATCTTTTCTTTTTTTTTGTTAAGATAAAATGCCCAATGAAATCTTTATCAAGAGGGGATAGGCTCACTATAATGATTAAACCAAGTTTGTACTGTGCTTCCCCTGCCCTACTGTATATCATTTTCTCTATCTGTCCCTGAAATGGCACTGCCATAAAGATCAAAAAGAAAGAATATCTACATCAGTCCTGCACCAAAAATGTCTGCTGTATCATTTCCTGCAGCTGCACAACATCCTAATGATAATTAGTCCTATTGAGATAGGTCCACCTCTGCATCTTGTTGATGTAAGATGGTAAATCCATTGCCTTGTTTATTTGCTCCTGTAATGTCTAACAACTGAAGAAATATCTGCCGCCCCAGTCCAGAGTAATCAGGGTGTATTCTGTTTGGCACGCATCGGTGCTTCTGAAGTCCGCTGGGTGAAGGGGAACTACACTGGATCTCAGCCCAGCTGGAAAACTGTCCTGTGAGCAGCTCTTCAGCTGTGAAATGGACAGTCTGTCTGCGTACGACATTACTAACTCAACTGACACAGATGTGACAAGGCAGATACACAATCCAAAACGTGAAAGTTATATAAATTACTGAAAGTGTATGTATTTTATTTAAACGTTGCCGTTTGGATATATATAGAGTGGCTAATTCTCTTTGAGTGAAGTAATACTTTTTTTTCCATTCATGTTTGTTTACATAGTGATCAATTGGTTGCAAGAGTAGGAGTCCTCTACAAATTATGTCTGAGCACGAGTGCTTACCACGCCACACATACACTCAGCTGGTTTTGATGCAGGGATGGGATCATGGGACAAGTCTTGGACGGCTGTGAAAGGGCTGTGGACTCTGGCGGTCTGCTGCAATGCTCTGTGGGTGGGAACACACACCAGTGTCCTCCTCAGCAACCCAAAAGGAACCCTATGGTACTGGAATAAGTCGGCCCGACCCCATGGCCCGCGACACAGTGGTCCAACGGCGCCTGTCGGCTGAGCCCGAAACACCATTTCTACACCAGATGTATTCCTAAGATTTGGCAGTACAGCGACTTCAAAGTCAGACTTGATTGTTTTTGATTGTATGATTATTTAATGCTGCCGTCTTTTTCTTTTATTTCTGGGGGGAAAAGATATTATCATTCAACCACACTTATTTAATTGCGGCAATTGGAGCCACTCTAATTGGGCCTTGGCTTTCATCTGTAATGGTAATGATTATGAGATTGTGTTTGTGCTGAGCAGTCTAGTCTGATGAGTAGGAGGAAAGCTTGACTGGAATGAGATGACTGTTTTAGTTCTGATTTCATCCTCATTTTGAATAAACTTGTAATTTATTTTGTTGCAGCCTCATAGGCAGTAAACAATGATACAGATAAGTACAATCAAATCTAATATTTTATGCAACATTTATTTCAGTGTTTTTACGTTTATCGAACAAATCCTACGTGCACATTGTTCTACATCTTGATTCTAGTAGTTGATCTGATCTTTGTAATGGAGGGCCTGAATAAGTAAACAGCAAATGCCTGTTCACAATGTCAGCGTGCTTTGTCAGGGCAGCACAGACATTTAAAGAGCATCTTATCATGTTGATTTAAGCAATTAAACATGAAGTTGCCCTCTGCAAGCTCCGACTGACTGTATCATCTTAATTATTATCTGCAGAGCCTTATCCTCAAAGCTCTTTCTGTGGTCTGATAAAGTGGACTTATCATAGTCGTTACGTGGTTAACTGTCTGGCTATTTGAAAAAAAAAAAAAAAAAAAATCTTTGGATGTTTGGATTTGGGAAATGTACAACCTAGCCTTTAATGTGTTTGGGTATAGTGGTTTACAAATGCTTTAGGGGTACATTATATTAAACAAGGTAATTAGTCCTTAAAAGATATGTTGCACTGTAATCCTTACTTGTGACAACCATTTCTAGATTACTGTACAGTTAAGGGACCATGGAAGTCTCTAAAATAAACGGACTGTGCTTTGACCCGGGAAAGTCAATAGTTACTGGTGTCTTAAAACTTGGCAAATAGGCAGATTATCCATTATCTTTGTAAAACATATTTTGGAAACACAGATTAATAAACTCCTGGCGGTATGTTAACATTCTTAATCAAAAATCGAATGTAATGCCAAATAAGTTGCCTGTCAGATGACATGGCACTGCTGAAAACCCTTCACCACCACGATCAAAAGAGCGACATTTTGTTCTTCCCGGTACACAGTGTCTCTCCGTCTGGTGGGATGGAGGCGGCAGGGACACAGCAGCTAGGTGTTGCATGTGCTAACTAATATTCATCCTATGTGACTGCAGTCTTTTGCCCCCAAGTCAACCACATCCAGATCATGATCTAATCAAATGTGACAAAGCTTTGCAGGGAAAGATGGGCAGCGATGTGGATTCTGCCCATGCCAGCAGGGAGCTGTTTTGACAAGGATTATCACTTTCATCACCAGGTAATTTATAACAACCCCCAGCTTCTGCAGACCTCGTATCTCTCCAAAAGAACTCTGCTTACAAATACAAGAGGAATGCTGGTAGCTAGTTTTCTCACCTTCTGCTGAAGTTGGAGCAAAAAAAAGAAGAAGAAAAAAATCACTTTATCTTTGGCCCATATTGCGGGCTGTTTCTTGCACTGAATGTCTTGGCAGAGTGATCACCTGCATAGTGATGCAAAGGCCAAGGAATTTATTCACAAGTCTTCATAAATCATCCCCCTTTACATTAAAATAAACTCTGCCCACGCAGCTTTGATGGGAATAGATTCTGGGAATTCCATGGTTTTGCAATCCTTGTTGTCCATTCAAATCAAATCATTTTTCTACTAGTCAGGTTGATACATTTTTATATCAATATGCTGTAGAGGTACAAGTCTGACACACTGAAACGTCCACACGGACAATGCTGCTTTCTGACAGTATAGCACGTTGTATATCACAGCAGCTCTTACTGTCGTCTTAAAAGTGATTAGTGTTAAAGTTCAATAGGATTTTAGGATTTTCAAACAATCTTCCACCAATGTCACAACTAGGATTTTGCACAGAAATACATGCAAAAATAATCTGCACTGCCACAGTGCATTAACCTGAACTTTAAATCCCTAAATCTACTCTTTACAGGATATGAAGTATCTTTATGATCTCAGCAAAAATGCACCAGGCTAGCTATTCATCTTCGTGCAATGCAAATGTTTTCATAGCACAATGCTATCATAACAGCATCTGAGAAAAAGCCTCCACCCCTTGCTTCAACATTAACAAAACACTATTACACACACAGGTACAGTAAGTGCAATTATAGTGCGGCGCCAGTGTTCTGCAAAGCTGACTTTTTAGAATAGCTTGAAAATGCTTTAAAGGAAATTTCTTGACTCTTGGTATTGCAGAATTTGGCTCACATGTATGTTAACCAAAGACTGAACTCCTGCCTAATAAACAGAGAACACATGAGTATATGTTTCATTTACATTACCTGAGTTTAACTTATGAAAACAGTGACCATATTCACAAATTAGCATGGAGTTCGATAAAGGCAGCAATGCTGTGGTCACAGTTTTATTTCAATAAAAACTATTAACAGCTATTTGTTACTGTGGTTGTAGCAGATTTTCTTCAATTTCTCGATAGATTACTTTTAAACGTTAACATTTGCAAGATGTCGACTACATTTCAGATCTACTCACCACAGAGTAATGAGACTCAGTCCAATGGAATCCTTGTAGGAATGCATGTTAACATATAATATACAAAAATCAAAGAGAGAGAGAGACAACCAAGGAAACCATCTACCAATGTTCTGCCCATGTTCTTGTCAGTCTGCCTGTTTTGGTTAAACAGCACTGAAAGGGCACTGTGCTCAGGCATTAAAAGGGATATCCTACACATGTTTGTTATATATCAAATTGAAAAATATCACACAGCATTTACAAAGAGAAAAAAACGAAAACCAAAAATGTGGCCGCACGAGATTTTCTTCATTGCCTTTTTTGTGTGCTTAAACTAAAGTATAGTTCCAAAAAGCCACCCACACTTCACCACGTAGAGAGAAACCAATCTCAAACCGGCACCTATTTATGGATTTTGCTACTGCCAGATAGAAATTCCTCCAACAGTGAAAAAAGCCCATTGAACGTGTAGCTCATCCATCATTCCAAAGCCATTGGCTTTAAAACAGAAGCAACAAGACTATGATTTGGTAACACACTTTGCTTGGATTGGTTTCACCGCTTATGCTTTTGACTTCCCTTTTAACTTTAAATCCATGCCATATTTATTTTCAATTTTCCTTCACATCGAGGCCTTCCCCTATGCAATGGCACGTTTTCATTTGCTGAAGTAATACATGCCAAATTTCAGTTAATTCCCTCCCTGAATGAGACAATGAGCTTCAGATATGTACAGTATGTGAATGCTGAGTCTCATCTTGTGTCGTGTGAACTCCTCATTGGCGAGGGAAGCTGACAAGGTGACGTCATGAACTCCACTTCACCTGCGCGCACTGCTGCTCATGCAAAGACAGATTTGGTGGCCCTTGCCATACCTGCTTTGATCCCAATTAACTAATCGTCTCACTGGTTTCTCCAAGTATGCAAACATTCTCACTTTATCTGTGTGAAAATCACGGCAATAGTCAAAATGACTTCTATTCAGCAGGTACAAAGCCAAAACACATGATGAATTCCTCCCTGTGTCAGGGTAAGCTTTGAATACCGTTGTGATATCCAACCACCTTGTTATTTATGATCCTCTCAGCCAATCATGGCGGCCATTGTTGAAGCTGTGAATATCCACAGTTTGATTTTGGCAGCCACGTTGTTATTATAGTCATTTATCCAATCATAATCAAGCCTTTACTGCTTAGCTTTGCAGAGTGCTGGGAGTCATTTGTTGTTTTTGAGGGTAAGAAAATGTATTATGGCTGTCTAGAAAAGGTTATTGCAACATGGCAGCGGAGCATATTCACAGACCTGTTTGCTGTTGCTATGGATGTAAAAGTGCTTCTGAGACAGACACGCCGACCTATTTTTACATGTCATTTCCTTCCGGCAAAAGCCATGTCCCGGGGCCACTGTAAGTCAAAGCTCTGTTTAGCTCACATGAGATTTATGGACTTTGTTGCTGACCACTCGCTTCGCAGCCCCAACTCTGGAAATCTGGACAGTGCAGGCAACAACCTGCACACATGAGGGTCTCAGGGTTTGACATGGGAGGCCACATGGGGAAATCTGCAAGTGTCCTTGTTTTTGTGTATCTGTGTGTTTCTGCACTGCACTTCCCACAGATCACCTGTCAATTAAACAGTGTGTCCAGTACTGCAACGTCTTTTTCCTTGGGTTTTCTGTTGATGAAGTTTGAGTTTCTGTAGGTTTTCTTTGTCTGTTCAGCCATGGTGGCTATCGCTGCTCATGCTAACTACCCACTTCTTCTTCTACTTATTCCAAACAAACCTGAAACGTAAAATGCATCACTTCCTGTGTGGCAGAGGATTTTTCCCAGGAAAGACCAACCTGACACCAAATGTTTAGAACAGTAAATATAAAAGCTTTCATCAGCTAGGAATAAATTGAATCACTAAGCAATACGCCAGACAGTAGCCAAACATCTACTTATTTATATGAAAATGTTGCTGATTATTACTTTAACAAGGTGGTTCTATGGCCTGACATGTTGACATGATGTCTTCTCTGACATATATCTGCTAAATACTTGTAATACTTATACAAAGAAGTCTTTCTGCTGTCTAATCCTATTCAAAGTGCTCATCAGAACCTTCTAGAGTGAAGGATCTCGGCATGTTTAGCATTAAATTACATATTGGAACAACAACTGTTATTATGGTTACAGAAACACACATGCACAGACACGCACACACGCCCACACACACTATTTTCGGACAATAAAGACGTATCAGACATTACAACATCAGACATATAAACAATCGCTACATTTAAAGACATCACAACACGAGGCAGATGACAGAATGACGAGGACCGATGCAGCTGCAGCTTTTGTAGTCGGAGCGAACAGGAATATTATCAATCAGGGTCAGTGTGTTGAGGCTGGAGCTGGTTGGACGGCCTCCAGCAGGGTCTCTTTCCCCCAGTTCACAGCTTTAACAAGTCTGATTTGACTGACCTGGGGAAACAGTTTAATGACCGTTCCTTGACTGTGTTTCAACACTGTGTGGGTGGGTGGTCCGAGGCTGGGCAGGGAGGGTATCCTGATGCCTGATGTACAGTGTTGTAAATGGATGTTTCGACGGAACAACAAACACTTCTCTTTTCACCGTCCCATGGAAGTACCACATTAGGTCATGTTGTGTATTTACACGCTGGTTCCGACTTGCTTGATCCTTCAAAGAGGTTAGTCCAGCGATTTCCCACAGATACTCCTTTGTGTCTCCATATATGGAGATCAAAATAAATATCTGAAATCATATCTTTGTGCAAAATCTTTTTATTTTATTTTTCAGATGCAGCTTTTTCTCACTGGAAAGTCTGATAGCGCTTTGATTAGCTGTAATTGGAGCATTTTGAAGCGTTATTATAACAGTTCATGTTACAACCACAATTCTTTTCTCTGCACACAATCTTTCCTAACTTTGAGACTTTCAGGCAAAACTTACTGAGTGTCTTTTGCGGAAAGCAAATTTTTCCCCCCTTGCGCCAACCTGCAGGATGTCCTCTGAAGATACCATGATACATTTTCATTGGTCAGGACTTAATAACCATCGCAGGCTTTTATGAGTTGCCCGGCGCCACATCTCTCGAGTTAGCCCGGCTCCTTCAGACCATTTACTTGGAACCCAATGTCCGAGTGTCCTTTTCATTTGTTTCATCTGCAATTAATCAACCATCATGTTTAATATGAGTTTGTTAGGTTTACCTCCATCCCTGCCCACAGCTCCTGCCAGGTTTATGGTCAGCGCAGAGCCGACGCCAGGATTTAAGAGAGTTCTGCCACTCAACATGCTTTTCAAGTTTTTATTCCCCTGTAACACTCCATAAATAGATGGCTGAGAAGTGCAACATCTGATTCTTTAGCAAAGATACAGTCATTTGTAAATTTATTTGAATTACAGTAGATACTATAGGAAGTTGGAAGGAGTTTGAAATATATAATCTATTGAGATAATTATATTGTTAAGCTATTTCATTTTTCATCTTATATTCACAAAACTGACAACCTAAAGCATCACATTGTTTGTTACCGAGGAGAAAAAACATGTTGTTACACGTCAGCTTCTCAACCAAAGCCATGTTAATTTATTTTTACTTCCCTAATGGAAAAATATTCCCCTAATTACGGTAAACACGAAGTTGCTATTTCATATGGAATCATTCATGTTTGATGCCTGCCTCTGATAAGGCACTTTTGAAGTTCCAGTGTATATGTTGTAAATTGTTTCTTTGAGCCCACTCAAGTACCAAAATCACCCCTGGTTCACCGCTGGGAATAGCGAACAGAACGGGTACCACTCTAGCATTTTGGATCCCGGGCCAAGTCTTTCCAAACATCTTTTCCTGGTGCCTAAAATTAGCAGCATAATGAGGTAGTGGCTTCCTTTTCTCTGAACTAATACCCCGTCCCTGTGGGAGAACATGATGTGGACTAACACTCAAGATCAACAGAAAAATCTCACACTGACACTTAGAGCCTCGGGACTGAAGAACATTTCAAACTGAAATAAAAACTGTGAACAACTCCAGCTGCTTTGATTTGAACTGAACTATAGCACAAATGTAGAAAACAAGTATAAATAAATGTACAAAATAATCAAACAACATATGAGGCTTATACACTTTTTTCACCGGTGCCCTCATCTGAGCTGCTCTATTTAAAGGTTGCAAACTGAACCACAGGGCAGTTAAGATCTCCTCAACAGTCTCCTTGACCACCTTTTCCAGTGTACACCTTCATTAAAAACACTTTTATGTGGACTCCAGGATGGCTGGAGAGAATGGAAAAGACATGCTTAAGTAGACTCCACTTCATTATTAAACCTATAGGTCACATTTAATTGCACTTGCATTAATCTGTTTTATTTCACCTAATGAGTGCTGCCATAAATTTAACTGTAGGTGAGGAATTTTTATTACCTTCAGCAGACTTTTGATCAGGTGCTGAAGCTGTTCGGGGGCGAGCGAGTTGGAGAATCTTTACTGTGTACAGTACAGTGTCCGATTACACAACGGTTTGATTTTCGCCTCTCATTAGGAATTCTCCATCACACATAACGGCTGCCTGAGTCGTGAGAGAAGAGTCTAGAGGAGTGATTTGGTTTCTAAAGTGGGGAAAGGTGGTTGCGTGTTATTTGCATAATAAATTCTGGGGTGTTGAACATACACTGTGGGAAATTGTGTCTCTGTCACTGTCACACTAATCG
The DNA here is from genome assembly GCF_046629955.1 of Centroberyx affinis. Classification (NCBI taxonomy): domain Eukaryota; kingdom Metazoa; phylum Chordata; class Actinopteri; order Beryciformes; family Berycidae; genus Centroberyx; species Centroberyx affinis. The sequence continues at coordinate 61,246 of NW_027280945.1, forward strand.
GGCTGATTGCCATTTTGTGTTATACCTTTATTTATCTTATATATTGTTGTTGAGACCTTTCACTCTATTACACTATCACATTTTGTTCCTCTGCTTAGGTTAGGGTTAGAGCTGGAATAGGGATTGGGTTACAGTTAGGGTTAGGGTCATAGGGTTAGGGTTAGGTTTAGGATTAGTGTTAGGGTTAGGGTTAAAGCTGCACTAGGCAAGATTTTTATGTAACTATACACACGTCTTATCAGCCTAAATCAGAAAGTGGTGCTGCAACAGAGAACAGTCCATGCCCCCCAATTGAGATGCCTTAATTTTGCCCTATTTGCCCAAATTAAATTCTGGTGGCAGGTCTGAACATTTCTCCACCCACAGCAAGTGATGACTCAAAACAAAAGAGTGAAATCCAAATTGTATCCTAAATAGCAGAAAGCAAGCTTTCTGTCCAGAGAAAGCTGAACTCACCAATGTTAGATCTATTGCCTCTCTCATTCCTATGGTGTCCTTTAGTATAAAGCGATCACGGCTGCGTTGGTTAACCTGCATGCTGTGTGCACTTTACTAACATCATGTCACATGATTTCTGGGCAGTGAAGTTCAAATTTTTCAAACAATTACCTCTTGCTGCCATTTGGAGCCGCCATCGTGCGAAGTTGTGTGAAGCCTAGTTTAGCGTTTCATGCTTTCATTTTTTGTTTTGGATATACTTGAACCTTCCCAACTATATCATGCATACCTACATACCTCTCCATGTAAGTGAAGGAAGCTGAAAAGATATTGCCCTCCTGGAGCTTGTCGGGACAGGTACTTTAAGCTTTGGAATGAAAATTCAATGAGTCATTGCAGGAGCATTGGAGGACTCATTGGTTCTGCAACCATCGAACGAGCCATCTGTGAACATGCTAACAAAAAGTAAAATACCAGCAGTTACCTCCCTCGGTGAAAGAGAAGAAACATTAATGTTAAGCAGAGTGATGTCATTTCAGCAGAGGTGCAATGTATTCATGGCTCATATTGTTATCTGACTCCCAGACACGCAGCGTCTCTCTGTGAACCCTGGTCTTCCTCCAGCCCATTGACTCCAGGACGCCTCGGCAAGAACCAAGCATGTTCTCAAAACAAACACCACAACCTGCACAGGAGTCCAGGCCCAGACCTAAAGAGCCAGACATTGGGATTGCCTCTGACAGCTGTTTCCTGTTATGTAACTACACACAGCTGCTATTTCCAAGAGAGGGCATCTTGGTGTTGTAGACATTTCCAAGGGTCAAGAGGAAGAAAAATAATGCAGCTTTAATAGTGACCAACAACGGACCACCAAGGTTTCCGCCTTTAGCATGCGATGTTAGGATACGCTGTCACAGAGGGAAGAGGGTTAGGAGCAATCTCCAAAGTTCAGCGTGTTCTCAGTCTCCAGAGATGCCAAGCTCCTCCAAAGGATACTCCTCCTTTAATACAGCTGCAGTACAGTTTATGGCAACTAGATTAGCATAATGGATTGGTGCTCAGTACAGTCTGATGACAAGGGAATACCTGCACTTCATTCATTCATGATATCATATGCTCTAAAAAATACCCTGCTATGTTAAAGCCTTTTGAAGGAGACCTTTGAAGAATCACTTTAACCTCAAATTGATTCTTCACTGATATTTGCAGAACCATTACTGGTAATATACATAGTAATATAGTTGTATATATTTATATGAAAGGAAATTAAACGACTAAATATATCACTATACGTTTATGATGATGACGATGATGGTGATGATTATTATTATTATTACAAATTGTAGCACATTATGCATATTCTGTTGACCGTTGATATACTGTATTCCAGTAGTGGATAAGACTTTTGGGGAAAATGTCAGAGAGTCTGAAAAATCTAAAAATAATACAGAGAAACTGTTCAAGAGTCTCAAGTCTTCAGAGGCATTACTTTCCTTGTCTACATTTTGCTCAGGAGAATAGAAGATAAATGAGGGAGCTGTAATGTCTGGGAAAGAGGCAGAATATTTGGCTGCAGTTTCTCTGTAAATATTGGTTCAGTTTGTTTGAGGTTCCTCCACAAAATAAACATTTTACATATTGAATCGATTATCATACTTATCTGACCTGGATATTGTGTGATAGCATGTGAACGTGTCTTTAGCCTCCTCGCATGAGACCACCCTTAGAAACAGAGTGGAAGTCGCTTCACGGGGAAGTTTGTGTCCTTTGAACTGCATCAGTTGTGACGACTATCAGATGCAGCAGCTCAGTGAGCATCACAGTCCAACTTTTAGTGATGATACTATGTGGTTAGCAACTAGTCTGAAAGTTAGTATTACTCTCAGCACCCCAGATCTAATCAGCATAGTGCATATCAGGCCCTGCATATCTGACAACAGACAAAAGTAACATCATCAATTTACTCCGACACACCGCACACTAACATGGAGATGCCACATTTTATGGGTACCAGTCCCAGTTTCAAAGCCAGAGGAAAACCAAAGACACATAGCAATAAATCACAAGGGGACATGTAAATCTCTCCTTACAGATGTTTGTGGAAAGATTATAACGGCAAGTCGATAGGTCATAACTTAGTACCAGACCTTGTAACAGGAGGCAGATTGTAGCGGCTCTCACACTGCTCCCACGGGAGCTGGCAGTGTATGTAAGCTAAGCTGTTACTTTACCCAATGAGTTTTTAATGTATCGCTGTTTCTCAAACGCCTGTGCCCAAGATTACACGAAAAGAAGCTTTACACATCTGTATTGTAAAGCTCACAGTTTGGTCAGGTGTTGACCAGTCAGAATCCTACAAGCCAGTCCTGAACGCTACAAAAAAAAAAAAAAGGCCTCAATCGCATGCTGGAAATGCCTCCATGGGTCAGGGGTATTTATTGATGACATCTGTTCTAGGTTAAAGGGCCACAGAAGGTACAAGTACATATGGAAGTCTCTTTTCACAGTAGAGGGGGCTTTTCCTCCATGACTGCGGATGTCCAGGGTGTGCGTCTCACTCTGACCCCCTTCTTACCACATGCCCGCTCCCGCCTTACATGCCGAGTCGCTGCGCACGTCAAGTGACAGCCGTCCATCGAGATTTATCAGGGCAAGATTTATGTTTCTAGCGGCCAGGTCTCGGTCCTTAGTAGCTGCGCTCACTGCAGGCAGTGTTTTTCTTCCTGCACATTCTTATTAGTTTAGTTTATTACAGCAGCACGTCTGGTGAGGTCATTTATGGCCAACCATGGTGGTATGACAAACTCATTTATAACGGCGAGGCTTCAGCACGTTGGATGAGATCACTTGTGCCTTCCTCCCTCTCCCTCGCTACCCAGACACCGAGCTCCATAGGTAATGAAATCATCTGTTTGTCTGTATATTTGTGCAGGAATACGATGGACTGGGGATCACTGTTGTTGGTGTGCAATCGCTGGCTTGGGGGCCATTTCACACACTGCTGAGTTTCTTCTCCCGCAGTCGATAAACACTATTGAGATAATATGGGAGAGGCGGCAGGTTGGGAACACATGTTGTCGACAACGGACGTCGGTCAGGAGCTGAAAGCAGCGCTGATGTAAAACACTGCGTCTTTAAACTCCTGTATGAATGGTGGGTCAGTCACTGGTATGAATATCTTTAACCACTTTCCCTCAGAATTTGGACGATTTGACTGGTGCAAATTTTCTTCCAATCGCATTTATGCAGCTGAAAGAAGTTTTCCTCATTTGTGATAAAAAAGAAACAAATTCTATTGGTCACAGTTGTTTCAGTAGAGGTCGAGGAGATGTTGAAGGGTAATTAGCAGCACAACGACATGTGTTAGTCATGGCGCAGGTTCCCCGCTGGTATTGAACTTGTGACCCCGATCCCAGAGGGAGATGTTCAGACTAAGATAGAGGGCAGCAGAGAGATTTAGACATGCTTGTGGAACCTGTGTGGTCTCCAGATATGCAATGTGGAGTCCAACACACACATTCAGGCCTTGGCTGAGACTTAGCCCTGATTCATACTGAGTATCCATCTGGTAGAATACCCAGCAGTGTCGCACCCAGTTCTCTGCAGTTTGCATCTGAAAGAGAAAGCCTGCAGCAAGAAGGAAGCACAAAGGAATGAGCTGTCCAAATGTCCAAATCCCAGATGATGAAGATGCTGCATCATTTGGTTATTTTGAAAAGGAAGTGCTTGCCTCGATAGATGTGTATATTTAACACTTTCAAAATGAAAAATGATGACAAAACAGGCAAAGTGTAAAGATTGGAACGTTTCCATGTAAAACATAAAGAACTCTATGCTGTTACCACAAACGTTTTTCACATTAATATTGGAATAAATATTTGAGGTTCTACACACTGCCTCAAACCTTCTGTCCATGCAGCTGTCATGCATATACTGTAGACAAATACTAAATATATTTCATTTCTATATAAACGTTTTACATAACTCAATAATAAAAACTTTAAGATTTCGTGAAGATTTGGAATATCATCTGTTTTGTTTTTGCTTTCTAAATCATGCAACACTTCATATTTAATTGTTGAGAACAACTGAAATATTTGTTTTATTAAGAGGGAGATTCAGTTGCACTGCATGGTTTGTATTTCGAAAGGCAGTGGAAATTTTGCTATTGTGAAAGTGGAGATGGTGGGCTTTTCTCATGAGGACTTCAATGCACATTGCTATCCTTCTGTCGCAAAACCTAATGACAGTCGTATCTGCGGCAACAACGTCTCACAGCGGGGGCATGGGGCACGAGCGACAATAAGGAAATGTTACTCATCATTTCATAAAAGTGGATCATACCCAGACTCTTAACAGATATTTATGTTTTATGAAAACCAGTCTCACAGTTTCACCAATGGAGTCAGTGCCGGGGCGTCTTTTACCAACTCTGAATGAAGGCAGCTGAAGCGGATTAGGCTAAATGTCCTTGGAAAAAAAGAGCTCACCACAAGAGTAAAGGAAAAAATTTACAGCACAACACTGACCGCTTGGTGTGTTCCAACAGATATCAGTACCAAGTTTGGTCATCTCGTCTTGCATGCAACACTATAGAACAAGCACATTCAGTTGACTCTTTACATGGATTAGCAATCATATTAAATAAGTGCTGACACAATTACACTACAGTACACAGTTGGACCTCATGCTCAAGATTAACTCAATATTCTTGGATTGCAAAACGGCGTGAATGTTGTTAATAATATTAATCATGTGCCATTTTCCCACAATGTATTCCTCAAGTTTTAGACTGCTAATGTCTGTTTTAAAGCTGAGCTAGGCAAGGTTTTTTATGTAAAAACGCGGTCATCTTAGCCAAAATCACAAATTGGGGCTGCAATAGAAAACAGCGTTCCGTCCTCCCTAATTTAGATGCCATAGATTCGCCCTATTTGGCCAAATTAAATTCTGGTGTATGGGTATGGACACTTCTCCACCCACAGGATGTAACGAATCAAAACATAATAATACAAAACTTATACTCCTAAACAGTATTGATCGTTCTGTCCAGAGAAAGCTGGACTCACCAACATTAGATCTTTTTCCTCTCCCATCCCTTTGGTATCTTGGTATAAAGGATCACAGACCGGCTGGGTTGGTAAACATGGGCGTGCTGTGTGCAGTTTACTGACGTCACGGTAAACTATGAACAGTTGCCTTTCGCTGCCATCATGCAAAGTTGCCCAGTGCGGGTTTAAAATCCTTTGCTGGAGTAAAGAGGCCGATGCCAGGTAAAGAGTCTGTATTCACCTCTGCAGGGCAGCTGTTAGACGCAGACACTTTCCATCTACATTGGGCCAGCAGCAGGGGTCAGCGGCTGGAAATAGGCAGACTATTGTGCTTCCCTATGAAGACAGATGTCAAGTTCAGTGCTAAGGTAGAGCTGCATTGTCAGCAGCTGGTGGGACTGGATCTAAGTCCTGAACCAATCACAGGGATGATTGAGTATTGTCGCGGATGAGCATTGTGTGAGATGAAGGTTTGGACCCAGGATGAAGGATGAAAGGAACCGTGATGAACCAGGAAATATATCTGATTCATGTGCTGAACAGAACAGAATTTTTTGTGTTCTACCTTTTTTTTCTGAGTCAGTCTATTTGCCTTTCAGCATGCAGAGAAATGAGTGTGGCACTGATTGAGATATCATTTCCACTGCGTCTCTCTCTGTACCACCCATGTGGATGTCTCATAGATTGAGATACCTCCCTCCACTGCACACAGTCAATGTGCCCCCATTTAGGAAAACCCTGCACAATCAGTTCAGCCACAGCCTATTCAGATGTGTTGAGATTGGAGAAAGCACACTCTTCAAGGCAGTTTTTCATTGGCTGAGTAGAAGACTGATGATAAGGGGAACTATAGGAATAAAGTACGCTCTTGCATGGTTGTCATTTTTCTGGTATTGTTTTTAATTGATATGCAAAGTGTCTTTTCAAATTGTTTCACGGAATTGCTGATGATCACCCCAGAATATAAATAAAAATATGAAAAGCCATTAGAGTAAGAATAGTGAATATGTGGTATGGCTTTACAGTTCATATCACATAGATGGGGGAGGAATGTTTAAATATCTGAGATGATAATCCAGTCACTCACAGCTGTTCCAAAAAAACTAGCTGAGCACATGAGAGATCATGTTATACAAGATCGTGGGGATGTGCGTAGGACTTTTCTAAAATCATCAGCAATCATCTTAGCCACATCCATCCAAACCAGTGGAAAATAAATGATATGAGGATGTGCTGACATGTTGAAGTTTATTCTAATTCTCGTTTTGGCTGGTGCTCCATTCCTCTAGCCGCAGAGGAGGATCTTCGCTCCCATCTGGCTTGCTGTGCAGTATTGAAATGCAGGCCAACTCGATTGGGTCATTACAGAACTAAATCCAAGTCACAACAGTAATTGCTGAATGGGTAATATTGGGGTAAAGCATTTAATTGGATTCAGGAGGCTGGCTCAGTTATGTTGCACAAGGATTTAGATTAAATTAGTGGGATTGTCAGATGATTACATATTTATAAACGACTTTGTGAGACTTCTTTTGTGTTAGATTACACATTTTGACTACATCAATTACAAGATAAATATTCTAGCAAAATGTTGAAAATAAAGATAATTTCACAATAATTATTTTTAGCAGATAATTAATAACATCTCAATACATGAATTACACATAACATTAATAAACTAAAAAATAGATGAAAATACTGAAGACTAGTTATCCATTTCACTGTTTAACTTTTTTGCCCATTTTCTTGATTGTGTCTACATATCTTATTTTCATTTTATGGGTTTGCTGTTTGGGGTAAGATCCCTTTAATTTACATATTGTGAAAGCTCATGGGCTTCTTATGACATAGGTCAAAAGGTCAGAAAGTGTTAACAATAAAAGAGTGAAATACTTAATGATACTGGTATTTCCCCTTGCAACTCCCCATCTACCTGGGAGCTGGCAGTCCCCCCCCAGCTGTGTGCAGTGTTGATCTGCTAATCCCTCGGATCTGAGGGTAAACACACAGACTCTTGGATATAAAGAGGGACACTTGCAATATTTGGTTAAGGGATTCGGGCTGGAGGAGGGTTACCTCACCTGAGTATTGGGAATGGCTTTTGTGTGGCCGGACAGGTCAACAACATATCCATTTTCACTAGCGGATGGGAATGGGAAGTAAAGTCCTTTGCAATATGATCGGTGCCCACTGTGTTTGCACAGGCCCGTCTCCGGCCACGTGAAGGCCCAAGGTGCTTCATCTTGAGTGGATTATCTATCGCTGCTAGTATCTTCCACCATCTTTTCACCACTATAATCCACTGGCATCAGGGAGATATTTGATTTTCAATTAGTTGTAATCTGTGAACTTTATATGGTATCTCTGTTGAACTGAGGGTCATCAGATAAACTGGGATCATTAGATCAGAGTTTGGCCTCATGAGCTCTGCAGGTTAAAGTGAGACATCTATCTGCTCCTTACCTGTTGAGGGCAGGTCAGCACCCGTCACACCCTGTAAAGCTCCTCTCTCAGCAGAGTTTCATCTGCTTTATCTACTCAGATAACCCGGTCTTTAATGGATATATGAGAAACCTATTAGGAGACATCAAAAAAGGCATTGACAAAGTGTGTGAGAGATAGTTAAACTGGATTTCTGAATGGAGTAAAGCACAGTAATAATTATATGTGTATGTAATGTTTCATGAAATCTTTTCATTAAAATGTTTTTGCTGAGAATTATAAAAAAAAAATATCCTTGCAGAGTCATTTTTTGTGATTCAGCTTCATTAATTGGGTGTTTTCTGTTCAGATAAGAAGCTCTTAAGTGTTGCTGGGAAGATTAATCATTGCAATGACAGCACCAGCCATGATTACAGTAATAGGTCCATGTGTCTCAATTCATTACAACCCTTTTTACACCGAAATTAGCAAACAGTGCCTTGGGTGTTACAAAACACAACAGTATTAAAGAAACATAAATCAAATGAATGGCAACTTGTCAAAGTGAGACTTGAGTAATTATAGCACTCGTCTGCCCCGAGGGAAAGTAGACAGTACAGAGCAGTTTCCCTTTGTTCATCATGTCTAATTACTTTGACATGACAAGATGAGCCATCCCGCAAACATCAGCCAAGTATGACAGCAGACACCCGCTGATTGATGCTTTAACTTTTCGACTTTCTTTCTTTCTTTCTTTCTTTCTTTCTTTCTTTTTTTTTGCTCAACAAGCAAACGTCTCTGCTACTGGTTATCAAAAGACCACAAACACACATTATGAAGCTTAACTGGGCCTCAACAGCTATTAAACTTCATTTGCAGTATCAGCATAGTATTTTGCAAATTATACACAGTCTCTGGATCCTGCCGACGATAAGGGCTCTCCCTGGAGGACGGGGGAAAATGTCTCAATTTGGGCCTTTCAGACGCACTCACAGGGAGCTGTGCTTGTGCCCACGGTCGCCATCCCGCCTTTTTTACTAGGCAATCACCACCGCGGCTCTGCAGTATCTCCACCTGAGATCAGAGCGCAGCAACAAAAGGAGTCAGCGTTTCACATCGACAGCAGATAGATGCCGGGGCTGGGAGGTTGTTCAGACTCTGACTATTTTGAGTTGGGCAAGAATGCCTCCGCGGTGCCAAGTTTTTATTTTGGTGTAGGTCCCATTGCAAGAGCAATCTCCCCGAGTGTGTGGCATGATGGAGGACATCCAAAACGGTTTAAGATGGAAATTCCTTGATTGTTTATTGAGACCTGAACCCCACCGTTCCTGAAACGATCCCTATCAGCCAGCGCTCCTTGAAGCACACAGCTATTCATTAAAGATGGTTATCGGCGGGACGGAGGTGAGAGCAGGGTTTTCAAGGGCAGTCAACGAGGCGAGATCATTGGGTAGCATCTAGGATTGGCTTTGCTCTCCGTCCGTTCTATATTGTTCCTTTGCAATTAAGAGAACTTCAAACAGCCACACAGGTATCCTTTTAGCTCCTTAGATGTCATTGAGAGAAATTAGAGGACTATGGCCTTTGCAGTCATCAATCATGTTTCACGGGGATACAAAATTGCCCAACATCCCATAACAAATAAACACAAAATACCTCACAGACGCAACAAAAGATCAAGGCAGCGCTGCGAGGAATTAGACATGCTCAACTCCCTTTGGACGCAGTCTAGCATAAAGCTGCTATTATCTCTCTGAATGTCATATCTAGACACTATATTTTTCCATTACTGAGCAGTCTGCCTATCTTGCAGCTGGAAAATCTGCAAGATTTGTTTCATACAACAGTTCATGCGTCAGTGCGGTTTAGCTGGATCTCAGCTTTGTTGGCTATTTTCACAGTCGAGCGATCGCATGTTTAAGTTAGAAAGCAGGCTCATTTATTTCGTGGTAATGAGATTTTAATGAAAGTCTGAAACAGATTACTAGCCTGTCACTGTCACTCTCATGTCTGCTTATATTTTGAGGACAAATTCAACATTTCTCTTTCTGTGCAGTATCTGATCGGTCTGCTTGAGTAGCACACACGGCCTTTCTGTCCTAATGAAGCAGGAAACACTTCCTGGTTCATCAGACAGACAGAGGAGAAAACAGGATCAGTCATACTGTGAGTGCAGAGTTGTGTGTTCAGAGCAGAGCTGACTGGTGGCAGGACTCAGCAGTAGAGGGCTCCCTTTCCCTCTGAGCTCCACCTCCTTATTTCACAGCTGATGACTTCCAGTGAAGAGATAAACATTCAGACTAATACTCCTCAGAGCAGAAAAGACACGTTCATTATCAAAGCTGGTAATTGTAGTAAAATAAATTGTGTGTAAAACAGCCAGATTTGGGGTTTGAACCTTTTGAATGAGATTAGTGGTTGACAGTTTTGTTTTTTGTAATGTAAATGTAAACCCTGCCTAACAATGATAAAACACATGCTATTTTCACAACCTCATCTACAACTTGAACACTATAGATACAATGTACAGTAACAATACAAATTGTTACTGCATGTTTGAATGTTCTTAAAATAGAATTATGTACTCTTAGTGAATAGTATTTTTTCCTTTCTTCTGAACGACGAACTCCCCTGATATATCCCTTGTACTTACACTAATACAAATTAAAACAAGAATTTAGACTTTAATTCCATATTTCAGAAATCTTTCTCAAGCCAAGTCATGTGCTTTGATTGAATGGGAAGTTTGCCAGGGAGGAGTTTCCCTCCCATTAATCTCTCTGTGGGTCTGAGCGACAGACCGGATTATCAACTAAAACTTTCAGCCACTTGAGACTGCTACTGATGTTTGGCTTGAAAGAAGAATAAAGAACAGGGAACAATTCCCCTGGTCGAAAAGAGCAGACATCTGTGTAACTTAAGTATTGTGGAAACCCTCAGCAGCCCATAGCATTATCTGGACAAACTAATATTTACTCCAAGAAAGAGCAAACACACTCATTTACCCGGCTTTATTCAGTGCTGTGGCATTGTTGATGGATTAACTCTAATGATGAAATTGAACCTATCTTCATCTTCATCTCAGTTTCATCTTTAAAGACTTCACTTCTGAGCTTGCTGTGCATCAATCACTTACATGTGCTTCAAGTGAAATCACCAAACACAATTCAAGGCAAGGCACCTAACAACGAAAATGACCTGGGTTCCACATGTGTTGGTAGTGATTTCAAGAGACATTTTAAGTTAATGTTCTCAAATAAAGTCCAAGAATAACCTAGGTTAAGACAAGATCGGCGCTGACAAATTATTGATCAGCTGCTTCTTCACCATCAATGTGCAGATTATTAAGGAGACAGTCTCCCACAAAGATGGAAACAAAATCAACAACAGTCTGTTTCTGTTTTTTTTTTTCAGCTGTGTTCAGAGGGATTGGAGATTTGCAGCAGTCTGAACATGAAAAAGGCAAGTAACGAGTCGGTTTGAAGTCTGACCACAGTGTGGTGAATCTCTGTTTGAGTCAGGTCTGCTTTGAATAAAAACTGATTTGCCTTCCCCCTAAATTTAGTCTCCAAAATTACACACTCTTCAGAGCATTGTCGGAATGTAGGAGACTTGAAGGTCCTCCTGCTCACCAGAGTGTAATGAGAAACTGCTTGTGGAGGACGCCGGTCATAAAAGCAAACACCTGCGATGATGAGACTGAGGGAATCAATCTTCCTTTATCCCCCCTATCAACACCAAATAGAGAAACTGGATTCTCCTGACCTCGCTGTTAGTTTCATGTGATGAAAGTGGAGACAACTGCTTTACTGCTGGAGCCAGGAGGCAGGATGGATGTAGGGAGAACCCTGGAACTGAACCGCTTCAGCCAGGAATACAGAGGAAAAAGCACAAAATAAAAACAAAAACAAATGAAAAATCCATTTATGTTTTATAGACTCTAATTTGGATTATTTACTCATTTTTGTCTTATTAGTCAAATAAAGGTTGGAAAAAAACCCTTTCCCTATTCAATATCATTGGGAGACATGGACTCAAATTCGTAATTGTAGTTTATAATGGTTTTGTAATGATGGAAAAA